>NC_057812.1:533149154-533449154 GCF_018294505.1 Triticum aestivum
GCAAGGAAGTGCGTCCGGGCAAAAAAACAAAACGATTCCCCCTTGACTGCTGGGACCCAGCAGCTACACCTTCGCACGCAAGGAAGTGCGTCCGGGCAAAAAAAAACGATTCACCCCCCTGACTGCTGGGACCCACCAGCTACATCTTCGCAGGCAAGGAAGTGCCTGACAGTCGGGACCCACCTGGTCGAAGCGTACGTAGCATTGTCATTCTGGTCGCGAACGTGTACGTACATATATATTGGTCGATGTAGAGGCACGCATGTGTCGTAGTAGAGGCGTGTACGTGTCGTAGTAGAGGTGTGCACGTAGCATGTACACGTACGTACAGCGGCCAGGGTGCAAGAAAAAAAATACGGCCACATACATACATACGGGCAGGGTCTCGAACGCCTACTCGCGCATACGTATGGCCAGGGCTCGTGTACATGGCTGGGTCGGAACAGAGAAACAGCGTCGTCGTCGTGTTCATGGGGAGGCAACGGAATGAGTTGTGTTCATGGGGAGGCGACGGAATGCATCGTGTTCATGGGGAGGCAACGGAATGCATCGTGTTCATCGGGAGGCAACGGAACGCATGGGAGCCAACCGGCTGGGTCAGAACAGAATGCATGGTCGTGTTCATCGGGAGGGCTTGGACGGAACAGGCGATCGAAACGAGGCCTGGCATACCGCAAAATGGAGGAAACGGCCTTGTGTTCGACCGGCCATGTTCGAAACGGGATCCTGTTCATCGGGAGTGGTCTGGCGTACCGCAAAACGGAGGAAACGGACCTCCTACGGTCGAAACGGGGGTCATATTGATCAGGAGGGGTGTGGCGTACCGCAAAACGGAGGAAACAGACTTGTGTTGGAGCGCTACGGTCGAAACGGGGGTCCTGTTGATCGGGAGGGGTGTGGCGTACCGCAAAGCGGGACTCCACGGGATACTGTTCATTTCCACCGTCGACCTCCTCCAGCCTCCACGGGCTCCTGTTCATCCAGCCTCCACCGCGCGCTACTCCATCGCCTACTGTTCAACCACCCCTCCACGGGCACCCTCCACCGTCTACTGTTCATCCAACCCTCCACACCACAGGGTCCTGTTCAACCACCCCTCCACGGGCACCCCTCCATCGTCTACTGTTCATCCAGCCCTCCACCACACCACGGGGTCCTGTTCATCCAGAGGCAACGCTACCGCTCACTGTTCATCCAACCCCCCCGGCAACGCTCACTGTTCATCCAATCGACCGGCTTCAGTTAGAGGCAACGCCTCGCTCGGGTTCAGTTAGAGCCAATGCCTCGCACACACGTGCATACGTGTACGAGAGAAACGCGCATCGCTCGGCCCCCGAAGAATCGCTCGATCGGGTTCAGTTAACAGCCATCGATCGATCGCTCGGGTTCAGTAACGTGTAGCCTGCAGTGCAATCGCTCGGGTTCAGTTAGAGCCAACGCCTCGCACACACACGCGTACGTGTACAAGAGAAACGCGCATCGCTCGGCCCCCGACCTCCCACCATAACCGGGAACTCCCTGAAATTTTCCTCTCCCTCGCTTCTACCACGGTTTTTTCCGTCATGGACGGCCCAAAGAATGTCATGCAGCTGCGTCTCTAGCCCGCCCAGGACGAAAAGCCCATTTTCTGTCATGATTTTTTCCATAGAAGTAGGAGCCCACCGCATCTATGATGATACCGGGTTTTGTCACAATTATCGTCATAGAAGTGTGATATGTATGACATAATTTTTTTTTGTTTGGCCCAAAATGTAACGGATGTGTCTTTTTTTATAGTGGACGTACATACCTATGGAAATGATTTTTGGGATTCACCGTGCGGGATGTACATACCTACGGAAATGATTTCTGGGATTCACCGTGTGGGATGTACATACCTACGGAAATTATAGGGTTTCAATGCCTCACCCGATCGCACACCGCCCCAGCCTGGGTCCCAGGAGGGCCTATCCCCGATGATTTCAGGGTCGTGTGGGAAGTACCCCCCTATCGCCCACACTCACTTGGCGACGGTTCCAAGTCTCGTCGAGGAAAGGGGTTAAAATCCGTTTGTTTAGCATGTCGTTGTACCAGTGAAAGAAAAACTTTTACAAACTCTGTTTGATCTTGTTGTTGCAAATATGTATAGCCAGCATTCAGGTTTTCAGCACAGATTATGAACTAACCATATTCACAATAACATTTAGGTCTCACATTCACTCATATCAATGGCATAATCAACTAGCGAGCAATAACAATAAATCTCGAATAACAATACTTTTTGAAAACAATCTTGATATGATTTACCAGAATGGTATCTCGCTAGCCCTTTTTGAGACCGCAAAACATAAATGCAAAGCACCCCTGAAGATCAAGGACTGACTAGACATTGTAATTCATGGTAAGAGAGATCCAGTCACAGTCATACTCAATATCAATTAATAACAAAGCATACGAATGACGGTGGTGCTCTCTAACTAGTGCTTTTTCTAAGAGGATGATGACTCAGCAATAAAACTAAATAGATAGGCCCTTCGCAGAGGGAAGTAGGGATTTGCATAGGTGCCAGAGCTCGAGCTTTAAATAGAGATGCATATAATTTTGAGCGGTATGCTTTCATTGTCAACATAACAACCAAGAGATCTCGTTATCTTCCATGCTAGATACATTATAGGCGGTTCCCAAATAGAATGGTAAAGTTTTTGCTCCCCCTCCACCAACAAGCACACTCCACGGCTAGTCCAAAACAACGGGTACCGTCCATACGAACAACATTCCTTTGGAGTTTTGTTTGAAAAATAAATTTTTACTTGATTTCGAGCATGGAACTGGGCATCCCGATTACCAGCCACTTTCTCGTGAACGAAAAGTGAATCAACACTCATCGTGAGAATAACACACCTAGCATGGAAGATACTGACAAGCCCCAGTCGCTACATGAGCGATTCGGGTATACAAAACAGATTATTATTTGAAGGTTTAGAGTTTGGCACACGCAAATTTACTTGGAACGGCAGGTAAATACCGCATATAGGTAGGTATAGTGGACTCATATGGAACAACTTTGGGTTTATGGAAGTGGATGCACAAGTGATACGTCTCCAACATATCTATAATTTTTGATTGTTCCATGCTATTATATTATCTGTCTTGGATGATAACGGGCTTTGTTTTACACTTTTATATTATTTTTGGGACTAACCTATTAACCGGAGGCCCATCCCAAATTGTTGTTTTTTTGCCTATTTTAGTGTTTCATAGAAAAGGAATATCAAACGGAGTCCAAACGGAATGAAACCTTCGGGAACGTGATTTTTGGAACAAACGTGGTCTAGAGGACTAGGAGTGGATGTCAAGCAATCAATGAGTCAGCCACGAGGCAGGGGGCGCGCCTACCCCCTGGGCGCGCCCTCCCCCTCGTGGGCCCCTCGTAGCTCCACCGACCTACTTCTTCCTCCTATATATATTCATATACCCCGGAAACATCCAGGAGCACCACGCAACCCTATTTCCACCGCCCCAACCTTTTCACCCAAGAGATCCCATCTTGGGGCCTTTTTCGGAGCTCCGCCGGAGGGGGCATTGATCACGGAGGGCCTCTACATCAACTCCATGGCCCCTCTAATGATGTGTGAGTAGTTTACCCCAGACCTTCGGGTCCATAGTTAGTAGCTAGATGTCTTCTTATCTCTCTTTGGATCTCAATACAAAGTTCTCCTCGATTCTCTTGGAGATCTATTCGATGTAATCTTCTTTTGCGGTGTGTTTGTCGAGATCCGATGAATTGTGGGTTTATGATCCAGATTATCTATGAACAATATTTGAATCTTCTCTGAATTATTTTATGTATGATTTGTTTACCTTTGCAAGTATCTTCGAATTATCAGTTTGGTTTGGCCTACTAGATTGATCTTTCTTGCAATGGGAGAAGTGATTAGCTTTGGGTTCAATCTTGCAGTGCTCAATCCCAGTGACAGAAAGGGAAACGACGCGTATTGTATTGTTGCCATCAAGGATAAAAAGATGGGGTTTAGATCATATTGCATGAGTTTATCCCTCTACATCATGTCATCTTGCTTAAGGCGTTACTCTGTTCTTATGAACTTAATACTCTAGATGCATGCTGGATAGCGGTCGATGTGTGGAGTAATAGTAGAAGATGCAGGCAGGAGTCGGTCTACTTGTCACGGACGTGATGCCTATATACATGATCATGCCTAGATATTCTCATAATTATTCGCTTTTCTATCAATTGCTCGATAGTAATTTGTTCACCCACCGTAATATGTATGCTATCTTGAGAGAAGCCACTAGTGAAACCTATGGCCCCCGGGTCTATTTTTCGTCATACAAGTTTCCAATCTATTTTATTTTGCAATCTTTACTTTCAATCTATATCATAAAAATACCAAAAATACTTATCTTATTATTATCATCTCTATCAGATCTCACTCTTGCAAGTGGCCGTGAAGGGATTGACAACCCCTTTATCGCGTTGGTTGTGAGGTTCTTATTTGTTTGTGTAGGTACAAGGTGACTCGCGTGTGGTCTCCTACTGGATTGATACCATGGTTCTCAAAAACTGAGGGAAATACTTACGCTACTTTGCTGCATCACCCTTTCCACTTCAAGGGAAAACCAACCCAGTGCTCAAGTGGTAGAAACAAGCAGTATTCCCGCTTAGTACAAGTGAAGGCTAGCAAAAGATTGAGGAGTGACCAACTAGAGAGCAAAAACAGTCATAAACATGCATTGACAATAACCAACATTGAGTGCAAGCATGAGTAGGATATAAATCACTATGAACATAAATATCCTGAAGGCTTGCATGAATATGTGCCAAGTCAAGCCACTTAAATCATTCAAAGGAGGAGACCATCCTATCATACCACATCACAACCATTTTAATTTGCATGTTGGCACGCAAGGTAAACCATTATAAACTCCTAGCTAATTAAGCATGGCATGAGTAACTATAATATCTAATTGTCATTGCAAACATGTTTCATTCATAATGGGTTGAATCAAGAACGATGAACTAATCATGTTTACAAAAACAAAATAGGTCGAGTTCATACCAGCTTTTCCTCATCTCAATCATTTCATCATATATCGTCATTATTGCCTTTCACTTGCACGACCGAATGGTGTGAATAATAATAAGCGTGCACGTGCATTGGACTAAGCTGGAATCTGCAAACATTTATTCAAAGGAGAAGACAAGGTAATATGGTCTCTCTGTTAGATCAACAATAATGCATATGAGAGCCACTCGACATTTTCATCGTGGTCTTCTCCTCTCGACCCAAAGAAAGGAAAAAAAGAATTTCAAAGAAACGCACTGAAATATTTTTGGGGTTTTTGTTTTTCTGAAGAAGGTAAAAACAAGAACGAGAAAAACTATTTACACAGGAAAGCTCCCAACAAGTAAAAGAAGAAGGAGAAATATTTTTGGGTTTTCTTTAATACTACTACTAAATAAACATGGAAAGGAAAACTAAAAAGAAGCTACAACTAAATTTTTTTGGATTTTCTCAAAGTTTTTCAAACACACAAGAAGACAGCAAGAAAAAGAAAATAACTAGCATGGATGATACAATGTAAAAGTATGGACACCGACAACTGGAATGAGTGTGTGAACATGAATGTAATGTCGGTGAAGAATATGTACTCCCCCGAGCTTATGCTTTTGGCCTAAGTTGGTCTATGGCCATGGCTGGCTTGGCAGATATCGAAAGTTGTAGTCGGGGTTGTACTGGGATGCGGCATCTACTGCCTGAAGGGCTGTAGCATGGAGGCGAGCGGCCTCCACATCTCTCTCATACTCATTCGCCTCCTCTCAGGTTATGAAATATCTCCGTTTCACCTGAAAGTTAAATAAGGCATGAGCAGGAAGGGTAATATGGACATCAGGCTGTCTGTCAAAGATCAGTTGGTACATGAGGGACTACTCGTTCCTCTCAAGAAACTTGTAGCGTACCATAGCATTATAATCAAGGTAAGCAGGTGGTAACTCAACGTCATCCCCTCTTATGGGTACCCCAAGATAATCATCTAAACGAGTGGCATAAATCCCACCAAAGAAATCTCCATCCTTAGCATGAAGATGTAACCTCCTCGCAATAATAGCCCCCAAGTTATAACGTTTATCACCCATTACCGCATAATTGAGGACACTAAGATCTAATGCACAGAGGTGGCTGTCGGTGTCAAAACCGCCAGATCTCGGGTAGGGGCTCCCGAACTGTGCGTCTAAGGCGGATGGTAACAGGAGGCAGGGAACACGATGTTTTACCCAAGTTCGGGCCCTCTTGATGGAGGTAAAACCCTACGTCCTGCTTGATTAATATTGATGATATGGGTAGTACAAGAGTAGATCTACCACGAGATCAGAGAGGCTAAACCCTAGAAGCTAGCCTATGGTATGATTGTATGTTTTTTGTTATGTCCTACGGACTAAAACCCTCCGGTTTATATAGACACCGGAGAGGGTTAGGGTTACACAAGGTCTGGATCCCTTCGTCAGGGGTTTGATGTTCTATTACGGGCTAGATTTCCACGATCTAGCCCCAGACTCCTTTCTCCACATCTCGGCATTCATTGTCGTGTGTGAGGCCTTCCTCCGCATTACCCCTCACTTCGGCCTGTGTCTCAAGACTTTTGACGTGAAGCCGGAGATGGTCGAGGGGCAGTATGCAACGTGCGGAGGCACATTAATAAGCAAGATAGCAGCAGCTCCGTGGCCAAAAGGTTCCTTCCCAGAGGTGTCCAGATTATGGCAACGGGAGTGGTTTTACATCACAGCTCCTAGAAGTGCCAAGTGGGTGGTTGCCCCTGCTTTCCGCTCGGGCCCTCCACCACAACTGATGTCATGGATAAGCAGAGGACTGAGCTGGGGTCCGGCCAAGGACGTGCCTATACTGCAGAGCCGCATTCAAGATCTCTTCGCAGGAGATTTCAATCTGGTTATGGTGGTGCAAGTCATGCTGGTTCGTCAAGTCCAGCCTTGCAAACGCCGGTCCCTCCGCATGTGGGAGTTCAACCCAGAAGGGCCGCGCACTATTCAGAATTTCCTCGGCCTGACGCATGAGGATATGTACAAATCATTCTTTGGACCCCAAGTAGAGTGTCCGGATACTACCGAGGACGTGGGCCTGAGCAGCAACCGAACCGCCGACCAAGTAAGTAATCCTTTAGCCGAACACACCGTCTTTCATTTACCATGACGTCATTCTGAGAAATCGCTCTTTGACCAGGACTGGCTAACAAGGGTGAAGATGATTCGGTGTTCGGCCCCCCTTCCTGATGGTTTGGAGAATCCGGTACTGGAAAAGATGCTCGAGCTAGCACCCTGCCCGGAGCCCTCAAAGAAGATAAAGGGGGGAATAATGAGGTCGAAAGCGGGCCCCCATCGCTACCAATTCCAACCAAGGGAATGAGCGCCTCCGTGAAGGAGGATAACCAAGGGGAAGGATTTGACCTTCTCTCGCTTCGGGGAAGGAAGAGGACTGCCTCTGAAGATCCGGCAACTGAGGCTTCCAAATGGGAGAAGAAGTCTCCACCAGAGGGTCCTTCCTTGGAGAGTGCTTTTGCCGCACAAGGTCCGCGCGAGGATCGGCCCTCCAACGAGCTGTAAGTAATCAAAAAGTAGTTTAATAGTGGGGATATACTGCCTTACCTCTGAGGAAAATAACCGAAGCATTTATCTTGCAGTTCGGATCTTAGCCCTTCTCAGCAGAGCTCGTCTTCGGGGGATCTTCTTCCGGAGATGATGGAGAGTGAAACGCCTCCCCCGGACTCCCCCGCTCAAGAAGCGGGCGACCTTGAAGTGTCGTTGCGGAGGGCCTCTCCGGATCCGGTGAGGCCAGAAGATAATCCTATAGTCACCCGAAGTCTCCAGCGTCCGGCTCTTGAAGAGAGCAAACAAAAGAGTCCGGCACCGTCTGGTATGCGGTCGGACGTACTGAGGGAGCTATTGGAGCGAGCAGCCATCTCAGAAGAACACCGTACATTGGTGGGTACAGTGATGGAAAGAATTTCGTCCGCTGAAAGCGGATTGCATGAAGCCTTTATGAGTCTACTGATGGGCTTTGAGGTACGTGTAATGATATACTTTTTGATAGTACCGCACATTTTTAGGTGTGCCCTATGTAGATAGCAGCCCTTGAGACTCTGGTTGTCGTCGAGAACGGCGGCGAACAGAGGATCATAGTCCCAGGTAATAACCAAAACGCTTTTATGTGCAGGTGGTGGAAGCTCCGGTGGCTAGCCGGACTAATGAGTTTGCCGAGCTAAAGCGGCAACTGGATGCGGCAGATGTGGCAGATGCCGACATCGAGCTTGTTAACAAGCGGCTTGACGAGGCACATGGTAAGTAATGTTTTCTGGTGAATGTCACATAGTAAGAGCAGCATAACACCAGTATCTTTAATATGTTGTGACTGCAGATGGAGCTGCCACCGTGGAGACCCTTCGGGCGGAACTTGCCCGAGCCAAGGAACAAGCAAGAATTAGTAATGCGGCCGCTTTAAAGGCGGCCGAAGAGTTAAGAGCCGAAAAGGCTGCACATTGCGAGAGCAAAGATAAAATGGCCAAGATGGCTGTAAAGTTAAAAGACACTATCGACCGCTGCCAGCTCCTTGAAGAAGAAAACTGAGCGAAGGCGACGGACCTTGAAAAGGCCGCGGTGGCGACCAAAGACACCCGCTCTGCTATGAGGGAAAAGAAGGAAGAGCCGCGCGAAGCTGGGGATATTGAGGCTGGGAAGCCCTTTTTGCTGCGGAGGAAGTTCGGAGATACGCGGTATGCCCCTCTGGATCGGCTGTGGAGTTTGGCAGACGCGTATATGGACTTGGCGGTGAGCACTGTCGATGCGGCCGAATACTTCCGAGATCAAACAGATCGTGAAGTGGACAAGTTGTTCTGGTCGCAGTTTAATGTTCCAGAGCGTCCGCTTCCATTGACTGATCACCTAGTCGAATGGGCCGAACTCAACAGGTTGTCCGGACTCGCCATGAGGTCCGTCGCAGATCATTTGTGGCCGGAAAGAACGAAGCCGAACAGCTATTTCAGCTTAGTGCAGCAGTTCCTTGGAGCGGTGGCGCACATCAATGCGACGAAGAGGTCGGCGTGTATAGAGGGCTCGCGGATGGCCCTTGCCCGTGTCAAAGCATACTGGGCGGAGATGGATGCTACAACTGTTGCGGCGCAGGGTTCGGCCATAGGCCGAGTGGCTGCCGAGCACTATTTCGAAGAAGTTCTAGAGGGCGCTCGTTTGATAGAGGCCCAGTGCTCGAAGAATATTACGTTTGAGTTACATGTCTTCCCATTGTAAACACAATGTTTTTATGAAAATTATTAAGGCTGTATTTATACTTTTTCCCGAAAGTAATATGATGCCTCCTGTGCGGCCGTTTATGTATACATGTGTATAACCTGAAAGATTGCAGTCATCGGCTTCATCCCCACGCATATAATGCGGGGGTGTTCGCATAAGATGCGTATTCACACTTAATCCAACATCTTGGTCCTAATAAGGAGGTGATGGCGCAGCGAACTAGGAAACCGGACTATAATGCTTTAACACTTTCACTTAGCCATGGAGTTTGATAGTGGGGCTACTATATAGCCCCTGGTGGCTCCGCACTCATCCGAATTCGGGGTGCGTACATGCCTGGCCGGGAAACGACCCTTCATTAAAGCGGAGGAATTCTAACATTCCGATAGGTCGTCGAGTGGTTGACCAGTCTCACGCTATATCATGACAGTCAGTTTTCGGCTTTCTCTACTGAGGTGCTCGTCCAGATGAACCAGGGCACAATCGTAGTAGTTCTCCTGGTGCCGCCTTAGCCGATAGAGCGGAACGTAAGGCAGCAAAACACAAGAGCCGGGCAAACCCAACATTTGACCAAAGACATGATTCGGAGCTGATGCATATAAGGCCAAACTCGCGACACCGAACACTCCCTAAGGTATTCGTTCTTTTATGGTATAAACCGGGCCTAAAAGGTGCCCTTTGTAAGAAGCCCCTGGTGTCCAGGTACGTGCATTATTCTAACGTGGCCACATGCCAAGACGTCAGCATCCTTCTCAATATTACTAAGAATCCGAGGGATGTGTATCAACAAGAGACAGTAAATAAGGTTTACGCAGGGTCTTAATCTAAAAAGAATCCTTGGAATGGGTCCCTGCTGCATGTCTGCGCCTGTATCTCCGTTGTGCCGTATCCTGGACGGGTGTAGCACGATGGTCATCTGTAAAAGAGAGAAACTTAGGTGAAAAGTTGTCGTGCAAAAAGGTAGGTTTAAAGAAACCATGTACAATTCAAGATGAGTAAAAATTGCCACTTGTCTCCGTGCGTTGAGCCCCTTGTATTTGTAATAGGGGTGTGGCCTATCAAACCTGTGTGAATGACATATAGCTGCACCAGACTCTTCTAACCATGTCCATGGTCTTGACGACCTATCAAATGCTCTAGTTGGTGAGGCCGTTTTTAGTGTGCGGCTGCCAAGGAAGTCGCACTCTCTTCGGCGCGCAAGGATCGCTTAATATTTCCATTCACTGTAATGATGCCACGTGGACCGGGCATCTTAAGCGTGAGGGAAGCGTAATGCAGTATTGCATTAAAGCGAGCGAAAGCATCGCATCCAAGTAATGCTGGATAGCCACTTTGGAACGGAGCAATGTGGAATGTTAAATTTTCGCTACGGATGTTAATGGGGAAGCCGAATATAAACTCTAGTAGCAGGGAGCCCATGCAATGAGCCCCTGGGCCTGGCGTTACTCCTTTAAAGGTAGTATTGCTGTGGCAAATTTTCGTTGGGTCTATCCCCATTTTGTGGATTGTGTCCTAATATATCAGGTTTAGACTGCTGCCACCGTCCATCAGGACTCGTGTGAAATGGTATCCGTCAATTATAGGGTCTAATACCAAGGCAGCCCATCCTGCACGCTGGATACTTGCTGAGTAATCCTGATGGTCGAAAGTGATCGGTTGAGACGACCAATGGCAGGACTCCGCGCTAATAGGCCCTTGGGCATATTTCTCTGGGAGTGCCGCTTTGTTTCTCCCCTTTATCACGTGTAACACGTTCACTGTTTTGACTTCTGGTGGAAATTTCTTTTGTTCCCAGTGTTTTTCTTTAGAGGCTCATCCTCGTCTTTGCTTGGTGTATCCTCCCCCTTGTGTACGGCGTTGACCTTGACGGACTGCTTGAAGACCCAACATTCTCTGTGGGTATGGTTAGCGGGTTTACCAGGGGTGCTATGGATCTGACATATTTGGTCCAGAATTTTGTTTAAGCTGGACAGTTCGTCTCTGCTGCCTTTAGAGGGCGGCTTTTGCTGACCTAGCCAAGAGCTTCTAAATCCGGCGTTTACTGTCGTGCTCTTCGGGTTGTCTTCTTTATTCTGGCGCGTATTATTTTTGTTGTGTCGTGATTTCCCATTTCCATCTCTAACTTCGGATGTACTTGGGTCGCTGGTGCTGCATCTGGCTAGCCAGCTATCCTCACCCGCGCAAAAGCGGGTCATGAGGCTTGTTAACGCTGCCATTGTTCTCGACTTTTCTTGGCCGAGGTGTCTGGCAAGCCATTCGTCGCGGACGCTATGCTTTAAAGCTGCCAAGGCTTCGGCATCCGGACAATCGACTATTTGATTCTTTTTAGTAAGAAATCTGTTCCAAAGCTTTCGGGCTGACTCTCTGGGCTGCTGAGTTATATGACTCAAATCGTCCGCGGCCTGAGGTTGGACATAAGTCCCTTGAAAATTTGCCCGAAAAGCGTCTTCGAGATCTTCCTAACTTCCAATGGAGCTTTCGGGGAGGCTTTTAAGCCAGTGTCGAGCTGGCCCTTTGAGTTTGAGGGGTAAATACTTAATGGCGTGGAGATCATCTCCTCGAGCCATATGGATATGGAGGATATAATCCTCAATCCAGACCCCAGGGTCTGTTGTTCGGTTGTATGCCTCTATGTTTACGGGTTTAAATCCCTCTAGAAATTCATGGTCCAGCACCTCATCGGTGAAACATAGGGGGTGTGCGGCACCCCTGTATCTGGGTGTACCACGTTGTTCGGACGTTTGTTGTGTTGCATCGTATGCTGGAGCGCGCTTGCGTGGTCCATAGATGGATCTAGTTGCGTCGTCCTTTTGATGTGAGCCCTCGTGTGGATCGCGTATTGGCTTATGTGCGGCATTGTTTGCCGTTCTATGTTGGCCGTGAGGTCGTCTATCCGGCCAGATGGCCGTTTTAATTTTTGGTTGCGGGGGATCTAAGGCCTCCTCATCGAATTCAGGTAGCAACTTCTGCTTCGGGTAACTCTTGGTGGGGTGATTACCGCCGTACTTCGCTGCTGTGTTGAGCACTTTACTCCATCTAATTCTGAGTGTGTCTTGCGTAGCCTTGAGCCTTTGCTTCTGCTTTTTTAGACTCCTTGCGGTGGCAACGAGCCTTTGATGGGCATTCTGTTGCTCCAGGTGTCTGTCCGGTGTGATGTCGTCCGGACTATTATCTTTGACAGAGTCGGGTTGTTCGGTTTGATTCTTCGTGTTGCCGTGGTCCAACGATGGTTCACCCTGCTCTAACGCTGGGTCTATATGATCGTTGTTTCTACCGAGGCAGGATTTGGAGCGGCGCTTACGCCGCCGCTTTGACTGCTTCTCGATCCTGCCGGACATATTTCGGCCAGAACACTCCTGATAAGGAGAGAGACTTTAATGAATTCAGTATGTAGCCGAAGGGCGAGTGCTAAAAGATATCCGTGGAGGTAAACTCCATGATCGGCACCCAACCGGATTCGATAGGAACGGGTGCACGCGGTTTGGAGTCCATGGCCGGAGAAGTATCCGGTAGTTCAACAACATGGCTCTCGCGAAGGGTAAGATCGATATTCGGCTCGATCGCCATTGGGGATGCGGCCTCTGTGGCAGGGTCTATCCACCCGTCCATGGGAGGCGCAACTGGCTCCGAATTAAGGGTCAAAGCGGCTGCCGGTGTGATTTCTTAAACACCGTCCGATGGCAGAGCTAAATCGTACTCATCGTGACCGCGTGACACACAAGGCAGAGGCTCGAATCCGTCGAAGATCAAGTCTCCGCGGATATCGGCCGTGTAGTTTAAGCTTACAAACCTGACCTGGTGGCCAAGGGCGTAACTTTTGATCTGCTCCAGATGTCCAAGCGAGTTAGCCCGCAGTGCGAAGCCGCCGAACACAAAGATATGTCCGGGGAGAAAAGTCTCACCCTGGACTGCATCTCTATCGATGATAGTAGGAGCCATCAAGCCTAATGACAACGTCACAGAGGAACTCTCAATGAAAGCACCAATGTCGGTGTCAAAACCGGCAGATCTCGGGTAGGGGGTCCCGAACTGTGCGTCTAAGGCGGATGGTAACAGGAGGCAGGGAACACGATGTTTTACCCAGGTTTGGGCCCTCTTGATGGAGGTAAAACCCTACGTCCTGCTTGATTAATATTGATGATATGGGTAGTACAGGAGTAGATCTACCATGAGATCAGAGAGGCTAAACCCTAGAAGCTAGCCTATGGTATGATTGTTTGTTTTTTGTTATATCCTACGGACGAAAACCCTCCGGTTTATATAGACACCGGAGAGGGTTAGGGTTACACAAGGTCGGTTACAAAGGAGAATATATCCATATCCGTATTGCCTAGCTTGCCTTCCACGCCAAGTAGAGTCCCATTCGGACATGAGACAAAGTCTTCAATCTTGTATCTTCATAGTCCAACAGTCCAGCCAAAGGATATAGTCCGGCTGTCCGGAGACCCCCTAATCGAGGACTCCCTCAGTGGCTATGATCATGTTTACCATTAATGCATCTACCTATAAAGAGAGCAAAATAACGTATGGCGGGAAAGTGAATGCTCCCCATGGTAGCTTGTGTAATGTTTCTAGTTTCCCCCACAGTGATGCTAGCAAGGAAATCATTATACTTAGTTTTACAAGGTTCACTATGAGTAACCCACTTTGGAATTTTGCGTGCATCATTAAAATCTTCTAAGTCCATGCTATAAGATTTATCATATAGATCAAATAAAACGGAATGAGTATTGCACTGGGATGTAAACTTAAATCATCGCACAAATCAGTGAGATGATAGTACTGCCGACACTTATCTGACATGAAGTCTTCAAGGCCAGTTGTTTCCACGTATGCATCAAATTCCTCCTTAAATCCTGCATGAACCATAAATTGATCCGACGGCCATTCACAAAGCCGTACTGGAGCTTCTCTTGGTGGTTCATGGTTTGGCTCATATCGCAAGCCTTGGGGCTTGCTTCCTCGAGGAACCACATTGGTATATTTTCCTAAACATTTTTCTTCATTTGAAAATTTTCTGAAATTTTAGTGTCTCAAAACAAAGGTGAACAAAACTCAACAAAATTGATAGCAACGACTCCCACAAGTGACTAGAGGCTATATCATGCATCAAAACTAATTTGGACCATATAAATTTGACATGCAAGCTCAAGAACAAGGTCACCACAGCAGCAAAAATTTGCAATATAGAAAACGCTAGAACAAAAACTAATTGGACCATTGGAGGAGTCACATACCGATGAACAATCCCCCAAAATAGTTTTGCAAATGGAGCTTTGCACAAGGAGATAAAAAATGACAGCAAGATGAGCAAGAACACGGGTTTGAGCAATGAGATGATTTTTCTGGAGGAAGACGATGTGGATGGGTGCTGGAATAAGTGAGGGGGACCCACGTGGGACCCACAAGGGGGCGTGCCCATGGGGTTAGGGTGCACCCTCCACTCTTGTGGCCCACTGGTGCTGCCCCTGGTGTGTTCTCAGTGCCAGAAATTCTCAAATATTCTATAAAAAACCATACTGGATTTTCAGGGCATTTGGAGAACTTTTATTTTCGGGACATTTTTATTACACTGATAATTTAGAAAACAAATTGATAATGCTAGTTTGCTTTATTTATTCTACATAACAGAAAGTAAAAAGTGGGTACAGAAAGTTGTGCTTTCTAAATTCATCCATCTCATGCCCATCAGAAGGAATCCATTAACAAGGTTGATCAAGTGTTATTAACAAACTTCTTCCGAATGGCATGAAACCAGAGAATTTTTTAAAAACACTAGGTTACCTCAACGGTAATATGCATGTACCCAACAATAAGAATATCATAATTATTTTTGACAGTAGGAAGAGGGAATTCAAAACCTCCAATAGCAATAGTTGAAAATTTTCCAATAGAATTGATGTTGTTCCCTTGAGGTTGTTTCTTCGGAAAGTGTGTCATATGCTCATTACCATTAACATGAAAAGTGACATTGCCCTTGTTGCAATCAAGAACAGCCCCTGCAGTATTCAAAAAGGGTCTACCAAGGATGGTTGTCATACTGTCGTCCTCGGGAATATCAAGAATAACAAAGTCTGTTAAGATAGTAACGTTTGCAACCACAACAGGAACATCCTCACAAATACCGATGGGTGTAGCAGTTGATTTATCATCCATTTGCAAAGAGATTTCAATAGGTGTCAACTTATTCAATTCAAGTCTATGATACCAAGAGAAAGGCATAACACTAACACCGGCTCCCAAATCACATAAGGCAGTTTTAACATAGTTTCTTTAAATGGAGCACGATATAGTTGGTATTCCTGGATGGTTTGGGAGGAAGGGGCATGGGTTTCTAAACCCATGGTTCTCTCTCTTTGCCATGCTTCCTAGCAACGAAATCTCTCTTATCATAACGTTGATTCTTAGATTGTGGGTTATCAAGATCAACAACAGGTTCAATCTCCACATCATCATCATCATTAATAGGTTGAGCATCAACACGAACATCATCATTAACATTATCACTAGGTTCATGCTCATTACCAGATTGTGTCTCAGCCTCAGGAACAGAAATATCATTGGGATTATCACGTGTGTCTATAACAGGTTCATTAGAAGCATGCAAAGTCCTATCATTTTTCATTTTCTTTTTATTGGAAGGACTAGGTGCATCATTATTAATTCTCTGAGAATCTTGCTCAATTCTCTTAGGATGGCCCTAGGGACACAAAGGTTCCTAGGTCATTTTACAACCTCTAATCATAACTCTAACAGCATGATCATTGTTCTTACTATTCATCTCATTGAGCAAATCATCTCGTGCCTTAAGTACTTGTTGTACTTGAGTTTTTACCATAGAAGCATGTTTACTAATAAGCTTAAGATCATTAACAGTTCTGCACATATAATCACCCAAGTGTTCAAGCATATAAGCATTACGTTTCAATTGTCTACTAACATAAGCATTGAAGTTTTCTTGTTTAACAATGAAGTTATCAAATTCATCCAAGCATTGACTAGGAGACTTATTATAAGGAATATCACCTTCATCAAATCTATAGAGAGAATTTACCTCTACTACCTGTGTCGGAATATTAAGACGATGTATCTCTTCAATAGGCGGTAAATTCTTAACATCTTCAACTTTAATACCTTTTTCTTTCGTAGATTTATTTGCCTCTTGCATATCTTCAGGACTGAGAAATAGAATACCTCTTTTCTTTGGAGTTGGCTTAGGAGGTGGTTCGGGAAGAGTCCAATCATTATCATTACTCAATATATTATTCAATAGTTTTATCAGCTTTCTCAATAGTTCGTTCCCAAAAAACACAACTAGTACAACTACCTAGGTAGTCCCTAGAAGCATCAGTTAGTCCCGTATAAAAGATATCAAGTATTTCATTTTTCTTGAGAGGAAGATCAGGCAAAGCATTAAGTAATTGGAGAAGCCTCCCCAAGCTTGTGGGAGACACTAGTACAATGAGGTGCTAAACAAACGGTTTTTAACCCCTTTCCGTGAAGGCATTTGGAACCGTCGCCAAGTGAGTGCGAGCGGTAGGGGGGTCCTTCCCACATGACCCAGAAACCGTCAGGGATTGATACGTCTCCAACGTATCTATAATTTTTGATTGTTCCATGCTATTATATTATCCATCTATTATGTTTCCGGTTAATACAATTCTAGCATGAATAATAAACATTTATCATGATATAAGGAAATAAATAATAACTTTATTATTGCCTCTAGGGCATATTTCGTTCAGTCTCCCACTTGCACTAGAGTCAATAATCTAGTTCATATCGCCATGTGATTTAATACCAATAGTTCACATCACCATGTGATTAACACCTATAGTTCACATCGACATGTGACCAACACCCAAAGGGTTCACTAGAGTCAATAATCTAGTTCACATCGATATGTGATTAACACCCAAAGAGTACTAAGGTGTGATCATGTTTTGCTTGTGAGAGAAGTTTAGTCAACGGGTCTGTCACATTCAGATTCGTAAGTATTTTGCAAATTTCTATGTCAACAATTCTCTGCACAGAGCTACTCTAGCTAATTGCTCCCACTTTCAATATGTATCCAGATTGAGATTTAGTCATCTAGATCAGTGTCAAAATTTGCATTGACGTAACCCTTTACGGCGAACCTTTTTGTCACCTCCATAATCGAGAAACATATCCTTATTCCACTAAGGATAATTTTGACCGCTGTTCAGTGATCTACTCCTAGATCACTATTGTACTCCCTTGTCAAAAACAGTGTAGGGTATACAATAGATCTGGTACACAGCATGGCATATTTTATAGAACCTATGGCCAAGGCATAGGGAATGACTTTCATTCTCTTTCTATCTTCTGCCGTGGTCGGGCTTTGAGTCTTACTCAGTTTCACACCTTGTAACATAGGAAAGAACTCTTTCTTTGACTGTTCCATTTTGAACTACTTCAAAATCTTGTCAAGGTATGTACTCATTGAAAAACTTATCAAGCATCTTTATCTATCTCTATAGATCTTGATGCTCAATATGTAAGCAGCTTCACCAAGGTCTTTCTTTGAAAAACTCCTTTCAAACACTCATTTATGCTTTGTAGAATAATTCTACATTATCTCCGATCAACAATATGTCATTCACATATACTTATCAGAAATGTTGTAGTGCTCCCACTCACTTTCTTGTAAATACAGGCTTCACCGCAAGTCTGTATAAAACTATATGCTTTGATCAACTTATCAAAGTGTATATTCCAACTCCAAGATGCTTGCACCAGTCCATAGATGGATCGTTGGAGCTTGCATATTTTGTTAGCACCTTCAGGATTGACAAAACCTTCTGGTTGCATCATATACAACTCTTCTTTAATAAATCCATTAAGGAATGCAGTTTTGTTTATCCATTTGCCAGATTTCATAAAATGTGGCAATTGCTAACATGATTTGGACAGACTTAAGCATAGATACGAGTGAGAAACTCTCATCGTAGTCAATACCTTGAACTTGTCGAAAACCTTTTGCTACAATTTTAGCTTTGTAGATAGTAACACTACTGTCAGCGTCTGTCTTCCTCTTGAAGATCCATTTAATCTGAATGGCTCGCCAATCATTGGGCAAGTCAATCAAAGTCCATACTTTGTTCTCATACATGGATCTCATCTCGGGTTTCATGGCCTCAAGCCATTTCGTGGAATCTGGGCTCATCATTGCTTCCTCATAGTTCGTAGGTTCATCATGGTCAAGTAACATGACCTCCAGAACAGGATTATCGTACCACTCTGGTGCGGATCTCACTCTGGCTTACATACGAGGTTCGGTAGTAACTTGATCTGAAGTTACATGATTATCATCATTAGCTTCCTCACTAATTGGTGTAGTAGTCACAGGAACAGATTTCTATGATGAACTACTTTCCAATAAGGGAGTAGGTATCGTTACCTCATCAAGTTCTACTTTCCTCTCACTCACTTCTTTCGAGAGAAACTTCTTCTCTAGAAAGGATACATTCTCATCAATGAATATCTTGCCTTCGAATCTATGATAGAAGGTGTACCCAACATTTTCTTTTGGGTATCCTATGAAGACGCACTTCTCCGGTTTGGGTTTGAGCTTATCAGGTTGAAACTTTTTCACATAAGCATTGCAACCTCAAACTTTAAGAAACGACAGCTTAGGTTTCTTGCCAAACCATAGTTCATACGGTGTCGTCTCAACGGATTTAGATGGTGCCCTATTTAATGTGAATGTAGCTGTCTCTAATGTATAACACCAAAATGATAGTGGTAAATCGGTAAGAGACATCATAGATCGCACCATATCTAATAAAGTACGGTTATGACGTTCAGACACACCATTACGCTGTGGTGTTCCAGGTGGCATGAGTTTTGTGAAACTATTCCACATTGTTTTAATTGAAGGCCAAACTCGTAGCTCAAATATTCGCCTCTGCAATCAGATCGTAGAAACTTTATTTTCTTGTTACAATGATTTTCCACTTCACTCTAAAATTCTTTGAACTTTTCAAATGTTTCAGACTTACATTTCTTCAAGTAGATATACCCATATCTGCTCAAATCATCTGTGAAGGTCAGAAAAATAATGATACCCGCCGTGAGCCTCAACACTCATCGGACCTCATACATCAGTATGTATTATATCCAATAAGTCAGTTGCTCGCTCCATTGTTCTAGAGAACGGAGTCTTAGTCATCTTTGCCCATGAGGCATGGTTCACAAGAATCAACTGATTCATAATCAAGTGATTCCAAAAGCCCATCAGCATGGATTTTCTTCATGCGCTTTACACCAATATGACCTAAACGGCACTGCCACAAATAAGTTGCACTATCATTATTAACTTTGCATCTTTTGGCTTCAATATTATGAATATGTGTATCACTACAATCGAGATTCAACAAACCATTTTCATTGGGTGCATAACCATAGAAGGTTGTATTCATGTAAACAGAATAACAATTATTCTCTAACTTAAATGAATAACCGTATTGCAATAAACATGATCAAATCATATTCCTGCTCAATGCAAACACCAAATAACACTTATTTAGGTTCAACACTAATCCCAAAAGTGTAGGGAGTGTACGATGATGATCATATCAATCTTGGAACCACTTCCAACACACATCGTCACTTCACCCTTAACTAGTCTATGTTCATTCTGCAACTCCCGTTTCGAATTACTACTCTTAGCAACTGAACCAGTATCAAATACCGAGGGGTTGCTATAAACACTAGTAAAGTACACATCAATAACATGTATATCAAATATAGCATTTGTTCACTTTGCCATCCTTCTTATCCGAAAAATACTTGGGGCAGTTCCGCTTCCAGTGACCAGTCCCTTTGCAGTAGAAGCACTTAGTCTCATGCTTAGGTCCAGACTTGGGCTTCTTCACTTGAGCAGCAACTTGCTTGCTGTTCTTCTTGAAGTTCCCTTTATTTCCCTTTGTCCTTTTCTTGAAACTAGTGGTCTTGTTAATCATCAACACTTGATGCTCTTTCTTGATTTCTACCTTCATCGATTTCATCATAATGAAAAGCTCGGGAATCATTTTCGTCATCCCTTGCATACTATAGTTCATCATGAAGTTCTACTAACTTGGTGATTGTGACTAGAGAATTCTGTCAATCACTATTTTATCTGGAAGATTAACTCCCACTTGATTCAAGCGATTGTAGTACCCAGACAATCTGAGCACATGCTCATTGTGTGAGCTATTCTCCTCCATCTTTTAGCTATAGAACTTGTTGGAGACTTCATATCTCCCAACTCGGGTATTTGCTTGAAATATTAACTTCAACTCCTGGAACATCTCATATGGTCCATGACATTCAAAACATCTTTGAAGTCCCAATTCTAAACCTTTTAAGCACGGTGCACTAAACTATCAAGTAGTCATCATATTGAGCTAGCAAAACGTTCATAACATCTACATCTACTCCTGCAATAGGTTTGTCACCTAGCGGTGCATCAAGGACATAATTCTTCTGTGCAGCAATGAGGATAAACCTCAGATCACGGATCCAATCCGCATCATTGCTACTAACATCTTTCAACTTAGTTTTCTCTAGGAACATATCAAAAATAAAACAGGGGAGCTAAACGCGAGCTATTGATCTACAACATAGATATGCTAATACGACCAGGACTAAGTTCATGATGAATTTAAGTTCAATTAATCATATTACTTAAGAACTCCCACTTAGATAGACATCCCTTTAATCCTCTAAGTGATCACGTGATCCATATCAACTAAACCATGTCCGATCATCACGTGAGATGGAGTAGTTTCAACGGTGAACATCACTATGTTGATCATATCTACTATATGATTCACGCTCGACCTTTCGGTCTCCGTGTTCCGAGGCCATATCTGTTATATGCTAGGCTCATCAAGTTTAACCTGAGTATTCCACGTGTGCAACTATTTTGCACCCATTGTATTTGAACATAGAGCCTATCACACCTGATCATCACGTGGTGTCTCATCACGAAGAACTTTCGCAATGGTGCATACTCAGGGAGAACACTTTATACTTTGATAATTTAGTGAGGGATCATCTTATAATGCTACCGTCAATCAAAGCAAGGTAAGATGCATAAAAGATAAAGATCACATGCAATCAATATAAGTGATATGATATGGCCATCATCATCTTGTGCTTGTGATATGCATCTCCGAAGCACCGTCATGATCACCATCGTCACCGGCGCGACACCTTGATCTCCATCGTAGCATCGTTGTCGTCTCGCCAATCTTATGCTTCTACGACTATCGCTACCGCTTAGTGATAAAGTAAAGCATTACAGGGTGATTGCATTGCATACAATAAAGCGACAACCATATGGCTCCTGCCAGTTGCCGATAACTCGGTTACAAAACATGATCATCTCATACAATAAAATTTAGCATCATGTCTTGACCATATCACATCACAACATGCCCTGCAAAAACAAGTTAGACGTCCTCTACTTTGTTGTTGCAAATTTCATGTGGCTGCTACGGGCTTAGCAAGAACCGTTCTTACCTATGCATCAAAACCACAATGATAGTTTGTCAAGTTGGTGCTGCTTTAACCTTCGCAAGGACTGGGCGTATCCACACTCGGTTCAACTAAAGTTGGAGAAACTGACACCCGCCAGCCACTTGTGTGCAAAGCACGTCGGTAGAACCAGTCTCGCGTAAGCGTACGCGTAATGTCGGTCCGGGCCGCTTCATCCAACAATACCGCCAAACCAAAGTATGACATGATGGTAAGCAGTATAACTTATATCGCCCACAACTCACTTATGTTCTACTCGTGCATATGACATCTACGCATAAAACCTGGCTCTGATGCCACTGTTGGGGAACGTAGTAATTTCAAAAAAATTCCTACGCACATGCAAGATCATGGTGATGCATAGCAATGAGAGGGGAGAGTGTTGTCCACGTACCCTCGTAGACCGAAAGAGGAAGCGTTAGCCCAACACGGTTGATGTAGTCATACGTCTTCACGGTCCGACCGATCAAGTACCGAATGTACGGTACCTCCGAGTTCAGCACACATTCATCCTGATGATGTCCCTCGAACTCCGATCCAGCCAAGTGTTGAGGGAGAGTTTTGTCAGCACGACGGCATGGTGACGATGATGATGTTCTACCGAGGCAGGGCTTCGCCTAAGCAACACTACAGTATTATCGAGGTGGACTATGGTGGAGGGGGGCACCGCACACGGCTAAAAGATCAAATAGTCAATTGTTGTGTCTCTGGGGTGCCCCCTGCCCCCGTATATAAAGGAGCAAGGGGGGTGCGGCCAGCCTAGAGAGGGGCGCGCCAGGAGGAGTCCTACTCCTACCGGGAGTAGGACTCCCCCCCCCCCCTTCCTTGTTAGACTAGGAGAGTGAGGGGAAAGAGGTGGAGGAGAAGAAGGAAGGGGGGCGCCGCCCCCCTCTCCTTGTCCTATTCGGACTAGGGGGGAGGGGGCGCGGCCCTTGCCCTGTCCGCCTCTCCTCTCTTCCACCAAGGCCCACTAAGGCCCATTAAGTCCCCCGGGGGGTTCCGGTAACCTCCCGGTACTCCAGTAAAATCCCGATTTCACCCGAAACACTTACGATATCCAAACAAGGCTTCCAATATATCAATCTTCATGTCTCGACCATTTCTAGACTCCTCGTCATGTCCGTGATCACATCCGGGACTCCGAACAACCTTCGGTACATCAAAACATATAAACTCATAATATAACTGACATCGAAACGTTAAGCATGCGGACCCTACGGGTTCGAGATCTATGTAGACATGACCGAGACACGTCTCCGGTCAATAACCAATAGCGGAACCTGGATGTTCATATTGGCTCCCACATATTGTACGAAGATCTTTATCGGTCAGACCGCATAACAACATATGTTGTTCCCTTTGTCATCGGTATGTTACTTGCCCGAGATTTGATCGTCGGTATCTCAATACCTAGTTCAATCTCGTTACGGGCAAGTCTCTTTACTCGTTCCGTAATACATCATCCCGCAACTAACTCATTCGTCGCAATGCTTGCAAGGCTTAAGTGATGTGCATTACCGAGAGGGCCCAGAGATACCTCTCCGACAATCGGAGTGACAAATCCTAATCTCGAAATACTCCAACCCAACAAGTACCTTCGGAGACACCTGTAGAACACCTTTATAATCACCCAGTTACGTTGTGACGTTTGGTAGCACAAAAAGTGTTCCTCCGGTAAACGGGAGTTGCATAATCTCATAGTCATAGGAACATGTATAAGTCATGAAGAAAGCAATAGCAACAAACTAAACGATCAAGTGCTAAGCTAACGGAATGGGTCAAGTCAATCACATCATTCTCCTAATGATGTGATCCCGTTAATCAAAGGACAACTCATGTCTATGGTTAGGAAACATAACCATCTTTGATCAATGAGCTAGTCAAGTAGAGGCATACTAGTGACACTCTGTTTGTCTATGTATTCACACATGTATTATGTTTCCGGTTATTACAATTCTAGCATGAATAATAAACATTTATCATGATATAAGGAAATAAATAATAACTTTATTATTGCCTCTAGGGCATATTTCCTTCAATATTTTGTTCTAAGTATCGAGTTGTAAGTAAATAAAAGTGTGATGATCTTCATTATTAGAGCATTGTCCCATGTGAGGAAATAAAAGAAAAAGGAAAGGCCAAATTAAAAAGAGGCCCCAAAAATAATGAGAGAAAAAGAGAGAAGGGACAATGTTACTATCCTTTTGCCACACTTGTGCTTCAAAGTAGCACCATGATCTTCATGATAGAGAGTCTCCTATATTGTCACTTTCATATACTAGTGGGGATTTTTCATTATAGAACTTGGCTTGTACATTCCAACGATGGGCTTTGAGGGAGTCCTGGATTAGGGGGTCTCCGGACAGCCGGATTATATCCTTTGGCCAGACTGTTAGACTATCAAGACACAAGATTGAATACTTCGTCTCGTGTCCGGATGGGACTCTACTTGGCGTGGAAGGCAAGCCCTAGCCCTCCTCCTTTGTAACCGACCCTGTGTAACCCTAGCCCTCTCCGGTGTCTATATAAACCGGAGGGTTTTAGTCCGTAGGACAACATACAATCATACCATAGGCTAGCTTCTAGGGTTTAGCCTCTCTGATCTCGTGGTAGATCTACTCTTGTACTACCCATATCATCAATATTAATCAAGTAGGACGTAGGGTTTTACCTTCATCAAGAGGGCCTGAACCTGGGTAAAACATCGTGTCCCCTGCCTCCTGTTACCAGTACGGATATGTATATCTCATCCTTTGTAACTGACCTTGTGTAACCCTAGCCCTCTCCGGTGTCTATATAAACCGGAGGGTTTTAGTCCGTAGGACAACATACAACCATACAATAGGCTAGCTTCTAGGGTTTAGCCTCTCTGATCTCGTGGTAGATCTACTCTTGTACTATCCATATCATCAATATTAATCAAGTAGGACGTAGGGTTTTACCTCCATCAAGAGGGCCTGAACCTGGGTAAAACATCATGTCCCCTGCCTCCTGTTACCATACGCCTTAGACGCACAGTTCGGTACCCCCTTAGGTATTCCAGAACTGCAACGATAAAATTGTGACGACAACACCTCGGAGCTCAACTCCCCGGGACACTGCCACAACCCCTAAATGACAGGAGGCACCAAGAACAATGTTCTCGTCACAAAACCATCAGAACAATTCCAAGATACCCGCGTGATCCTAAAAAAATTAGTGAAATTTGAGAAGAGAAGAGTCAAAACTCAACGTCAGGATGCCTTACTAGAGCGATGAGGAGACTGGGGAGTAAAAAGAATTCCTAAACTCTCCGATATATAATTCCTAAATGACTCAAAACATTTTTCTAGACTCAACAAACGGCTGCTAAAAATGATCAAGCAGTGGGGGCTCCTAAGGTCGGGGAAGGCTCTGATTACCAACTTGTAACGCCCTCGATGCGGCTATATCTCCTACGTGTCGAAGCACGACTTAGAGGCATAACCGCATTGAAAGCAATGTCGCAAGTAAGGCAATCTTCACAACATCCCATGTAATATAGATAATAAAAGGGGAAGGTGCATAGTTGGCTTACACTCGCCACGTCAAACAAAGTACATAAATAGCATTACATCATCCAATCACTCATGGCCCGACTACGGTGCCAAAATAAAAGATCAACCCAACATGCGACACGGTCCCGATCGCCCCAACTGGGCACCACTACTGATCATTAGGGAAAGACACATAGTAATGGCGTGAGTCCTCGTCGAACTCCCACTTGAGCTCAAGCGCGTCATCTGGAACGGAGTCATCAGGCCCTGCATCTGGTTTGGAAGTAATCTGTGAGCCACAGGGACTCAGCAATCTCGCACCCTCGCGATCAAGACTATTTAAGCTTATAGGTAAGGTAAGGTAATATGTGGAGCTGCAGCAAGCGACTAGCATATATGGTGGCTAAACTGTTTGCAAAAGAGAGCGAGAAGAGAAGGCAAAGCACGAACGAAGAACTAGAGAACATCCTGCGACAAGCATTACCCCAACACTGTGTTCACTTCCCGGACTCCGCCGAGAAGAGACCATCACGGTAACTCACACAGTTGATTCATTTTAATTAAGTTAAGGTTCAAGTCATCTACAACCGGACATTAACAAATTCTCATCTGCCCATAACCGCGGGCACGGCTTTCGAAAGTTCAAATCCCTGCAAGGGAATCCCAACTTAGCCCATGACAAGCTCTCACGGTCAACGAAGGATATACCTTCTCCCAAGACATTCCGATCAGACTCGGTATCCCGGTTCTACAAGACACTTCGACAAGTTAAAACAAATCCAGCAACACCGCCCGAATGCGCCAACAAATCCCGATAGGAGCTGCACATATCTCATTCTCAGGGCACACTCAGATGAGACATCCTACGAGTAAAACCAAACCTCAAGTTGCCCCGAGGTGGCCCCGCAGTCTACTCGGTCGGACCAACACTCAGAGGAGCACTGGCCTGGGGGGGTTTAAATACGATGACCCTCGGGCTCCGGAAACCCAAGGGAAAAGAGGCTAGGTGGCAAATGGTAAAACCAAGGTTGGGCATTGCTGGAAGAGCTTTATTCAAGGCGAACTGTCAAGGGGTTCCCATTATCACCCAACCGCGTAAGGAACGCAAAATCCGGGAACATAACACCGATATGACGGAAACTAGGGCGGCAAGAGTGGAACAAAACACTAGGCGAGAGGCCGAGCCTTCCACCCTTTACCAAGTATATAGATGCATTAAGATAACAAGATAATATAATGATATCCCAACAAGAAAATAATGTTCCAACAAGGAACAGTCTCCAATCTTCACCTGCAACTAGCAACGCTATAAGAGGGGCTGAGCAAAGCGGTAACTTAGCCAACCAATGGTTTGCTAGGCCATGGTGGGTTAGAGGTTTGACATGGCAATTTGGGAGGCATGATAAGCAAGTGGTAGGCATCGTAGCATAGGCATAGCAAAAGAGCGAGCATCTAGCAAAGCAAAGATAGAAGTGATTTCGAGGGTATGATCATCTTGCCTACAAAGTTGTCAGAGTTGACTGGATCCTCGAAAGCAAACTCAACGGGCTCCTCATTAGCGAACTCGTCTCCCGGCTCTACCCAAACAATACAAACAAGCAAAATGGACACAATCAACCACGTGCAAAGCTCAAACAACATGATGCAAACAAGGGATGCAATGCGGGATGCGATATGTGATGCATATGCAAGATTTGACAAGGAATGAATGAACCTGGCCTCAACATGGAAATCCAAGTGTGCCACTGGAAAGGTGATGTGATTTCGGTTGAAATCGATATAAAGAACACCGGAATCGGAGGCATGGTTTGGAAATGGCAAGCAATTCAAATATGGCACCGGTCTGCGATAAACAGCAAGTAGCCATCTAAATGCAACAAGTTAAACATGCTACAGCACCCAAACATGGCAAAACAATACATGGAAGGTATCCATTCATGATGCTTAACAAAAGATGAACACTGAGCTACGGCCAATTCATCCATTAACAGGTTTAAACAAGCATGGCAAAAGTACAATTGGTAAAAAGATTTCAGACTTAGTGAAATTAACACTTGTCTGGAATTACAGATCATGTAGCACACTTTGGAGCATGAAAACTAGATGCTACGGGAACTTAACATGGCAAAGTAAAGCATGGCATGGAGCTACTCAAAGATCTTAACAAAATTCCCTTAGTGACCTTGAGCCAAAAGGGACCAGAAAATACAATTGCAAGCATGTGAACATGGCAAAAATATAATCAGATCACACACTTAGTGAAAAACTGGAGCATGCAAATCAGATATCAAGTAGGCATGTTTACAAGCTCGATGCACTCACTACAGAGCAAGGCATGACAATCTAAGCATACACCCATCAAGAATACACATTATGCAAGCTATACATGGCAAGAACAACAACATAGCATGCACGGATCAACTACAACATCCTCAGCAAAATCGCTAATAAGTAGACAATCTTCCCAGATTCACAAAATAGCAAAAGTAGAGCTCGATTGACTCAAGCTAGGGTGCTCCATAATTGCAAACAAAGACATGGATGGATAGAGCACTACAAGATTAACAAAACATACTTACTGATCATCCTCAAAAGAGGCACGGATCAGTAGGAAACAACATGAACATATGGCATATTGATAAAAACAGATCAAGGACTTAGTGGAATTGCCAAGTCCCTGAAATCAGCATTAACGAATGCACCACTTTGCAAGATTGTGCTAGTCACCACACACATCACAAAAATACATGGATAGCACCACTGGAAAGATGGCAAAGCATATAACAAAACTCATGTAGAGCTCAGGGGCATATCATGCACACATTAATCATGGCAGAAATGACAAATAGCTATTTGGAGCAGCAGATCTGGCAATTATCTGAAATAGCACTCTTCCAACAGCATTTCGGGCATCAAGATGAACTCAAATGAAAATGATGCAATGAGATGAAATGATGTACTCTCTAAGAAGAACATTTTGATATGCTACACGCGCAAAATGGAGCTACGGATGCAAAGTTATGGCATGATGAACATGGCAATAAAATTAGGGTTTCAGGAGGTGAAGCAACCGTCTCAGATCTAGATCCAGATCTGGGCACTGTTCATGCGCGGATTATGAAGTTGGCCGGTCAGACTTGGAGCTCGCCAGAGGCGTTGGATGAAGCCGGAGGAAGGGGAAGAAGGCA
This sequence comes from Triticum aestivum, assembly GCF_018294505.1. Lineage (NCBI taxonomy): Eukaryota > Viridiplantae > Streptophyta > Magnoliopsida > Poales > Poaceae > Triticum > Triticum aestivum. The sequence continues at coordinate 533,177,720 of NC_057812.1, forward strand.
GGGGCGGCGCCGGAGTTGGTGGTGGCCGTCGCGGGCGGTGGACGACGCGGCGGGGCGGCGTTGCGGGGCGCCGGCGAGGATCTCCGGCCGGGTGTTGCGCCGGCGAGGCGAAGCGGCGCTGGCGAACGGCGGAGCGGCGGCCGGAGCTGGGGAGGAGGCGGCGCAGTGAGGCGCCCCGGCGCGGGGAGGCGCGGCCCGGTCGGGCGGTAGAGAGGGCCGGCCCCGGGCCTCACGGGCCGGCGACGGGAGGCGGTGGCTGGGGCCACGTGGCGGCCTGCGATTAGCTGCGGGCGGCGGCAGACGCTGTCCGGCTGGACCGGACGTGTCCGGTGCGGCGGGAGACGATTTTTTTTAGGGTTTGGGGAAGAAGGACCCATGGATTTCGGAGGGAGCTATTTATAGGCATAGAGGGAGCTAGGATTTTCCAAATGAGGTGCGGTCTTCGGCCACGCGATCGTGATCGAACGCTCTAGATGATGGAGAGGGTTTTGGTGGGTTTTGGGCCAAAATGGAGGGGTGTTGGGATGCAACACACACGAGGCCTTTTTGGTCCCTCGGTTAACCGTTGGAGCATCAAACGAAGTCCAAATGGTACGAAACTTGACAGGCGGTCTACCGGTAGTAAACCAAGGCCGCTTGGCAAGTCTCGTTCCAATCCAGAAATGTATAATCCCCACACACGAAAGAAAGGTAGAAATGACCACCGGAGGAGAACGGAGCGCCGGAATGCAAAACGGACAACGGGGAAAATGCTCGGATGCATGAGACGAACACATATGCAAATGCAATGCACATGATGACATGATATGAGATGCATGACAACGACAACAACACATGGAGACTAAAACCCAAACCTGAGAAAATAAAATAACTTAACACCGGAAATGGCAAGAGTTGGATTACATATTAGGTAAAACATATGCGGGGTGTTACAATCGGCGCAATGCCAAACCCGCTAGGGGGCTTCTTGATCGTATTCGAATCATAGCTTAACCCCTTTTGGGTCTGACTTTGATCGTATTCGAATCAGAGTCGTTAAAAAACTCTCAAGGTCATTTGGGGGCTTCCTGTTCAAACATAGGTTGTATTAGAACCAAATAGAACATAGCTATCGGTACCCTCTTGATCAGCGCAACGCCAAAACCACTAGGGGGCTTCATGATCGTATTCGAATCCTAGCTTAACCACTTTTGGTCTGGTTTACTGATCATATTTGAATCAGAAGCCTCATTTTTTCTCTGTTTGGCTTAAGTTTTTTGAAAACAATCTTTGGTTTTGTCTTGAGACCTTTTTGTTCATATCTGAAGCATATATGTGGTTTTTATTAACCCGGCTTGACTTTGGATGATACGTCGCCATATATGACAATCATAAACATTTGGAAGTTTTGGCTTCTAAAGATTGGGTTATCACCCTTACTGCACATGTATCCTAAACCGGCAGTACGATTCAATATCACAGGAACCAGTTTTCCAAACCGGATTATATTATTCAAATCTTTAATAGCCAACATGGCTGGATTTTTATTGTGGTTATCAATAGCCAATATTATGATGGAGGTCTTCAAAGTCGCTTCAGTGCAATGGTTATTATTTTATTAATGGACATGATTTATTTTTACAATGGAGGGAATAGTCCTGAGTCGCTGCAGGCTTACGACCCGGCACTTGGGGGGCTACATTATTCAAATTGACATTACATCAAATATGCAAGTCCCATGTCACTACCAGCATGCACCATGGCACTTGGGGGCTAGTGTAAAGTCATTTTTTGATCAACTTATTGAAGACCCGACTCATCCCATTGTAATGGGTCGTCCCTTGGGGGCTACCAATTGCTCCTGTCGAAAATTCAAGGTACACAAGCCTTAATACATTATATTGAAAGATCCACTACTCAGTTGGTAGAGTACAAAGCTCTTAACCTTGTGGACGTGGGTTCAAACCCCAAGGTGGAGATTACATCATATGATGTTATTATCAATGAATCATATACAAAGTCCCAGCTCAGTAATATCTTACTGAGCCGGCCCTTGGGGGCTACACGTTGCTACTCAAATTTACATGATCATATTTACAAAGTCCCTGCTCATTATTGCATAATGACCCGGCCCTTGGGGGCTACACTGGTTGAAAATTTTATGAGCATAAGGCAATTACAAGTCCCAGGTTGCTACAAGCATGACAACCCGGCACTTGGGGGCTATAGGTGATATGCATATAAGGGAGGAATAACTTCAAATTCTCAGTTTTGAGCAAATCAGGTATTATATTATTATCGGAGAAATCTGTAAAGTTTATGACCCGGCATCATCATAAGATTAACCCGGCATTAGCAACAATTACATGACCCGGCATCATTTGTTTATAAAACAACAATTTTAGCAATCATAAATCGGCAAGATCTACATCTTTAAGCCGGCTGAATATCAGTTGAATATTTCAAGACCAATATTTTTGTCAAATCAGAGCATTGAAGGCCGACTCAAATGGATTATTTCTTATAATATTTCTTTACAAGAGCCAATGTCAGCAAATGGATTATGAAGTTGGCCTATTGACCCGGATTTTCTAGGAGAAAATGCCAAGGACTTAAGGATGATCAGGTGCCGGCTTACAAGAATATTTAACCCGGAGCACAACCTGTCAAATTTGTTCTTGTGTTTATGTTGCGGGACTGGGGGCTAATGTCGGGGATATAACCCGCGGTATAAACCGCCGGATGTATGACCCGACTGGAGCTTGGCGACTCATTGGCGACCCACTTGGACCTGGCGGCTTATGATTCATCGAAGACCCGGCGAGCGGGTCAGATGGACGACAAGGCCCAAGGCCCAGTAGGCCGGTTCATGTGATGGTGGGCCGGCTTAAGAGGAAAGCGTAAGGAATATTCCCTTACAAAGGAAGTAAGACTAGGACTCCACTTGTAATAGAGTAATCCTAATCCTACTAGGACTAGTCATGTAACCCACCCCTTCAACATATATAAGGAGGGGCAGGGCACCCCAAGAGGGGGGGGAGATAATCTCTAAGGCTAGACACAATAAGGAGAGCTGGCTTACGCGGCGACTCCATGAGGATCATAATAAGACCTAGGCACAAACAGCATGTAGGGTTATTACCGGATGATGTTTCCCGGGGCCCGAAGCTGTCTAAACCCTTATCTTACGTTGTGTCTCTCGATTCCGATCAACCCCTCTCAAGCTACCACTTAGATGCGTTGGCCTCACGACTAAGTCCTGACACTAAGGACATCTGCCGTGACAATTCCACGATAGAGGGCAACAAGGACAGTGCGATGTCTGTCAAAGATTAGTCGGTACTGGAGGAACTGCTCATTCCTCTCAAGAAACTAATGGCGAACCATAGCACTATAATCTAGATAAGTAGGAGGCAACTCCATATCATTTTCATGTATGGTTACACCAAGATAATTAGCTACATGAGTTGCATAAATTCCACCAAACAAATATCCACTTGTACCGTTAAGATGCAACCTTCGTGCAACAATGGCCGCCAAGTTATATTGTTTATCACCTAATACCGCACTATTGAGGACACTAAGATCTGAAACGCACAAGTGACAAGCCTCATCTTTACCGTTAATGTATCTACCTATAAAGAGAGCAAAATAATGTATGGAAGGGAAATGAATGCTCCCTATGGTAGCTTGTGTGATTTCCCTAGATTCCCCCACAGTGATACTAGCAAGAAAGTCTTTATATTCATATTTGCGAGGTTCACTAACATTGCCCCACTGCGGGAGTATACAAGCAGTATTAAAATCTTCTAGGTCCATGGTATATTATTTATCATAAAGATCAAATAAAACAGTGTGAGAATTGCGCGAGGATGTAAATTTAAACCTCCTCACAAAGGAATCAGTTAGGTAGTGGTACTATAGGCACTTATCTGACACGAAGTCCTCAAGAGCAGCATTATGCACATACGCGTCAAATTCATCCTTGATGCCTGCCTGGACCATAAACTCCTCTGACGGCCACTCACAAGGCCGCACTTGAGCTTCCCTCGATGGTTCATCGTCCGACTCATGTATCGCGAGCCTTGGTCCTTGCTTCCTTGAGGAACCACTTTGGTACATTTTCCTATGCACTTTTCTTTCTCTGAAAAATTTCTGAAATTTTAGTGACTCAAAATAAAAGTGAACCAAACTCAACAAGATAGATAGCAACTACTCCCACGGGTGCCTAGAGGCTATATCATGCATTAAAACTACTTTGGACCGTATAAATTTGACATGCAAGCTCAAGAACAGGGTCACCTTAGCAGCAAACATTTGCAATAAAGAAATCACTAGAACAAAAACTAATTGGACCATTGGAGGAGTCACATACCGAAGAACAATCCCCCAAACCAGTTATGTGAATTGAACTTTGAGCAAAGAGAGCGAAAATGGTAGCAAGATGAGTTAGAACATGGGTTTGAGCTATGGGAGATTTTTTTTCTGGAGGAAGACGAAGTGAGTGGGTGCTGGAATACGTGAAGGGGTCCACGTGGGGCCCACGAGGTAGGGGGTGCGCCCTGTGCCCTCAAAGCCAAATGGTGGGCCCCCTGGTGTGTTCTCAGTGCCAGAAATTCTTAAATATTCTACAAAAAAGCATATTTCATTTTCAGGACATTTGGAGAACTTTTATTTTCAGGGTATTTTATTGCAAGGATAATTCAAAAAACAGAGAGAAAATACTATTTTTGCTTTATTTAATATAAATAACAGAAAGTAAAAGGAGGGTACAAAGAGTTGTGCTTTCTAACTTCATCCATCTCGTGCTCATCAAAAGGAATCCACTAACAAGGTTGATCAAGTCTTGTTAACAAACTCTTTCTGAATAACATGAAACCGAAGAATTTTCGAATAACACTAGGTTACCTCAATGGGGACATGCATGTCCCCAACAATAAGAATATCATATTTCTTCTTAACAGTAGGAAGAGGGAATTCAAAATCTCCAATAGTAATCGTTGAAATTTTCCAATAGAATTGATATTGTGGACTTGAGGTTGTTTCCTCGAAAAGTGTACCGTATGCTCATTACCATTAACATGAAAAGTGACATTGCCTTTGTTGCAATCAATAACAGCCCCTGTAGTATTCAAAAAGGGTCTACCAAGGATAATCGACATACTATCGTCCTCGGGAATATCAAGAATAACAAAGTCAGTTAAAATAGTAACGTTTGCAACCACAACAGGCACATCCTCACAAATACCGCCAGGTATAGCAGTTGATTTATCGGCCATTTGCAAAGATATTTCAGTAGGTGTCAACTTATTCAAATCAAGTCTACGATATAAAGAGAGAGGCATAACACTAACACCGGATCCAAGATCACATAAAGCAGTTTTAACATAGTTTCTTTTAGTGGGGCATGGTATAGTTGGTACTCCTGGATCTCCTAGTTTCTTTGGTATTCCACCTTTAAAAGTATAATTGGCAAGCATGGTGGAAATTTCAGCTTCCGGTATCTTTCTTTTATTTGTAACAATATTTTTCATATACTTAGCATAAGGATTCATTTTAAGCATATCAGTCAAACACATACGCAAAAAGATAGGTCTAATCATTTCAGCAAAGCGCTCAAAATCCTCATCATCTTTTTTCTTGGATGGTTTAGGAGGAAAAGGCATGGGTTTTTGAACCCATGGTTCTCTTTCTTTACCGTGCTTCCTAGCAATGAAGTCTCTCTTATCATAATGTTGGTTCTTTGATTGTGGGTTATCAAGATCAATAGCAGGTTCAATCTCTACATCATTGTTATTGCTAGGTTGAGCATCAACATGAACATCATCATTATCACTAGGTTCATGTTCATTACCAGATTGTGTTTCAACATCAGAAATAGAAATATCATTGGGATTCTCAGGTGTGTCAACAACAGGTTCACTAGAAGCATGCAAAGTCCTATCATTTTTCTTTTTCTTCTTCTTAGAAGGACTAGGTGCATCAACATTAGTTCTCTGAGAATCTTGCTCAACTCTCTTAGGGTGGCCCTCGGGATACAAAGGTTCCTGAGTCATTCTACCCCCTCCAGTCATAACTCTAGTAGCATTATCAATTTCTTATTATTTAGTACATTGAGCAAATCATCTTGTGCGTTAAGCACTTGTTGTACCTAGTGGTAACCATAGAAGCATGTTTACTCATAAGTTTAAGGTCACCTTTAACTCTAGACATATAATCACTCAAGTGTTCAACCATATAAGCATTACGTTTCAATTGTCTACCAACATAAGCATTGAAGTTTTCTTGTTTAACAATAAAATTATCAAACTCATCCAAGCATTGGCTAGCAGACTTATTACGAGGAATATCACCATCATCAAATCTATAGAGAGAATTTACCTTTACTACCTATGTCGGGTTATTAAGACCATGTATTTCTTCAATAGGTGGTAAATTCTTAACATCTTCAGCTTTAATACCATTTTCTTTCATAGATTTCTTTGCCTCTTGCATATCTTTAGGACTGAGAAATAGAATCCCCGTTTCTTTGGAGTTGGCTTAGGAGTTGGTTCAGGAAGTGTCCAATCATTATCATTACTCAATATATAATTCAATAGAAATTCATCCTGCTCAACAGTTCTTTCCCTAAAAACACAACCAGCACAACTATCCAGGTGGTCTCTGGAAGCATCGGTTAGTCCATTATAAAAGATATCAAGTATTTCATTTTTCTTGAGAGGATGATCATGCAAAGCATTAAGTAATCGGAGAAGCCTCCCCCAAGCTTGTGGGAGACTCTCTTCTTCAATTTGCACAAAATTATATATTTCCCATAAGGCAGCTTGTTTCTTATGAGCGGGGAAATATTTAGCAGAGAAGTAATAAATCATATCCTGGGGACTATGCACACAACCAGGAGCAAGAGAATTAAACCATGTTTTAGCATCACCCTTTAATGAGAACGGAAATAACTTAAGGATATAGTAGTAACAATTTTTTCCTCATGAGTGAATAGGGCGGCTATATCATTCAATTTAGTAAGATGTGCCACAATAGTTTCAGATTCATAGCCATAAAAAGGATCAGATTCAACCAAAGTAATTAACTCAGGATCGACAGAGTAATTATAATCCTTATCAGAAATACAGATAGGTGAAGTAGCAAAAGCGGGGCCATATTTCATTCTAGCATTCAAAGACTTTTCTTTCAGCTTAGCTAAAAGTTTATTAAGATCATATCTATCTTTGCAAGCAAAAAGGTCTCTAGTAGTTTCTTCATCCATAACATAACCCTCAGGCACATCAGGCAATTCATATCTAGGGGGAGAATCTTCATCATCACTTTCATCAATATTATTTGTTTCAATAATTTCATTCTCTCTAACCCTAGCAAGTTGTTCATCAAGAAATTCACCTAATGGCATAGTATTATCAAGCATAGAAGTAGTTTCATCATAAGCATCATGCATAGCAAAAGTGGCATCATCAATAACATGTGACATATCAGAATCAATAACAGGTGTAGGTGTCGCAAATTTACTCATAATAGAAGGTGAATCATGTGTAGAGCTAGATGGCAGTTCCTTACCTCCCCTCGTAGTTGAGGGAAAAATCTTAGTTCTTTCATCTTTCAAGTTCCTCATAGTAATCAATAGATATAAATCCCAAGTGACTCAAAGAATAGATCTATGCTCCCCAGCAATGGCGCCAAAAAATAGTCTTGATAACCCACAAGTATAGGGGATCGCAACAGTTTTTGAGGGTAGAGTATTCAACCCAAATTTATTGATTCGACACAAGGGGAGCTAAAGAATATTCTCAAGTATTAGCAGTTGAGTTGTCAATTCAACCACACCTGAAAGACTTAATATCTGCAGCAAAATATTTAGTAGCAAAGTAGTATAGAAGTAACGGTAACGGTGGCAAAAGTAACAGTAGTAGTTTGTGTAGCAATCGTAACAGTGGCAACGGAAAAGTAACTAAGCAAAGATCAATATGTGAAAAGCTCGTAGGCAATGGATCAATGATGGATAATTATGTCGGATGCGATTCCTCATGCAACAGTTATAACATAGGGTGACACAGAACTAGCTCCAGTTCATCAATGTAATGTAGGCATGTATTCTGAATATAGTCATACGTGCTTATGGAAAAGAACTTGCATGACATCTTTTGTCCTACCCTCCCGTGGCAGCGGGGTCCTATTGTAAACTAAGGGATATTAAGGCCTCCTTTTAATAGAGTACCGGACCAAAGCATTAACACTTAGTGAATACATGAACTCCTCAAACTATGGTCATCACCGGGAGTGGTCCCGATTATTGTCACTTTGGGGTTGCCAGATCATAACACATAGTAGGTGACTATTGACTTGCAAGATAGGATCAAGAACTCACATATATTCATGAAAACATAATAGGTTCAGATCTGAAATCATGGCACTCGGGCCCTAGTGACAAGCATTAAGCATAGCAAAGTCATAGCAACATCAATCTTAGAACATAATGGATACCAGAGATCAAACCCTAACAAAACTAACTCGATTATATGGTAAATCTCATCTAACCCATCACCGTCCAGCAAGCCTACGATGGGATTACTCATGCACAGTGGTGAGCATCACGAAATTGATGATGGAGGATGGTTGATGATGACGATGGCGATGGATTCCCCTCTCCGGAGCGCCGAATGGACTCCAGATCAGCCTTCCCGAGGAAGATTAGGGCTTGGCGGCGGCTCCGTATCGTAAAACGCAATGAATCATTCTCTTTGATTTTTTTCTCCCCAAAAGTGAATATATGGAGTTGGGGTTGAGGTCGGTGGAGTCCCAGGGGGCCCACAAGGCAAGGGGCGCGCCCTGCACCCTCGTGGACAGGGTGTGGGCCTGCTGATGCTGATTCTTTCGCCAATATTTTTCATTAATTCCAAAACGTGTCTCCGTGGATTTTCAGGTCATTCCGAGAACTTTTATTTCTGCACAAAAATAACACCATGGCAGTTCTGCTGAAAACAGCGTCAGTCCGAATTAGTTCCATTCAAATCATGCAAGTTAGAGTCCAAAAGAAGGGCAAAAGTGTTTGGAAAAGTAGATACATTGGAGACGTATCACTTATCCACCTCTGCTTTTAGTTCAGTAAGAACCTGTTTTGCACTGGCCAACTGGGAAAGTGCCTCCTCCTTCGCCAACACCATCTTAGCAAAGTCTGATTTAAAAAATCTGAGCTCATTCTCCACCTTCCTCTTTTTATCCCGCATCTTCAAATATTCTTCAGTGTTGAAAACACTTTCTCTAAGCCTACCTATGTTCTCTTCCTCATACATGCTCCAGAGCTTTGCTAGGCACATCTTCAAAGATTGTGGCCACTCTTGATCAACCCACTCCAGGTAAGAACACTTCCGTTCATCCTATAATATTTATAATTAGATCAGTAACAACTGTAGGGGAAATGGGTTCATAGCAACATAGAAAATCACCAATACTTATTTTGAAAAACTAAAGAAACATGTTAATGATGACATATCTTCTCAAAAAGATCAATTTGCAAATGAATTAATTGCTACTGATTCGACAACCAAATTCTAAAACATCAGAAGCTATAATTAACTACAACAACACTACAAGTTCTTACTCACGTACTATAAATAACATATTGAACATTTTATGAATAAGCTAAATATAGCTGCAACAGTATAGCAACAATGTTTGGATGACAGCAAATTGATACTAACAGGTGTATACATGCATAAATTTAGTAACATAGAACTAATAGCACTAAGTCCGTCCACTGTGTATACCAAAACCGGTGTAAAGGCAATTGTTACTACATTTCGCACCGGTGCCCTGCACTGGCAAGCCGATGCAGCGGAAAAAAATCAGGGACCCGGACTCCGAAGCACCTAGTTCCTCCGATGCCCAGTTCCTTCGTGCCATAAAGATTTAGTATTTTACTGCTTGGCTGCTCGGATGTGTGAACCAAAGTTGGCTGCACAAACTGCTGAAGTGGTGCCAAATAATTTTCTAATGGCACCACTGATGATATAGCAACATTTTTAGATACTAGGTACAAACTGTGACACTGTCTTAGGATCCGTTTGGTTGAAGGTGTGGTATGAATGGGTTGGGACCATAGAAGTGTCTCAATCACATCTAACAAATGATTTGTAACAACGAACGAGGGGCTAACCTTCTCTGCACATGCCAGAAACTTCCTCCCACTATCCACAGATTCAAATGCAACTAGCTTCATGCATGGAGATTGATGGTGATCACGAGCAGACAGATCTTCAGCCACCCCGCTCCGTTCATTTCGAGCTTTCATAAACTTATAGCTCTAGTGCATCTATTGCATGGAAATCCATACTCACTCACATTGATATCTATTCATGGGCATCTCCATAGCCCGTTGATACGCCTAGTTGATGTGAGACTATCTCCTTCTGTTTGTCTTCTCCGCAACCACCTTCTATTCCACCTATAGTGTTATATCCATGGCTCGCGCTCATGTATTGTGTGAAAGTTGAAAAGGTTGGAGAACATCAAAAGTATGAAACAATTGCTTGGCTTGTCATCGGGGTTGTGCATGATTTAAATCTTTTGTGTGATGAAGATTGAGCATAGCCATACAATATGATTTTGTAGGGATAAGCTTTCTTTGGCCATGTTATTTTGACAACACGTAATTATTTTGTTAGTATGCTTGAAGTATTATTGTTTTTAAGTCAATATTAAAATTTTGTTTTGAATCATACGGATCTAAACATTCATGCCACAATAAAGAGAATTACATGGATAAATATGTTAGGTAGCATTCCACATCAAAAATTCTGTTTTTATCATTTACCTACTCAAGGACGAGCAGGAATTAAGCTTGGGGATGCTTGATATGTCTCCAACGTATCTATAATTTTTGATTGTTCCATGCTATTATATTATCTATTTTGGATGTTTTATATGCATTAATATGCTATTTTATATTATTTTTGGGACTAACCTATTAACCTAGAGCCCAGTACCAGTTCCTGTTTTTTCCTTGTTTTAGAGTTTCACAGAAAAGGAATACCAAACAGAGTCCAAACAGAATGAAACTTTCGCAATAATTTTTCTTGGACAAGAAGACATCCAGAGGGCTTGGAGTGCATGTTAGGAAAGCCACGAGGTGGCCACAAGGTCTGGAGGCATGCCCAAGGGGTAGGGCGCCCCCACCCTTGTGGGCCCCTCGTGACTCCACCAACCGATTTCTTCCGCCTATATATTCTCAAATATCCCAAAACCTTACAGGGGATCCATGAAACCACTTTTCCACCGCCGCAACCTTCTGTACCCGTGAAATCCCATCTAGGGGCGTTTTCCAGCGTCCTGCTGGAGGGGATTCGATCACGGAGGGCTTCTACATCAACACCATTGCCTCTCTGATGAAGTGTGAGTAGTTTACCACAGACCTACGGGTCCATAGCTAGTAGCTAGATGGCTTCTTCTCTCTCTTTGATTCTCAATACCATGTTCTCCTCGATGTTCTTGGAGAACTATTCATTGTAATACTTTTTTCCCGTGTGTTTGCCAAGATCCGATGAATTGTGGATTTATGATCAGCTTATCTATGAATATTATCTGAATCTCCACTGAATTCTTATATGCATGATTTGATATCTTTTCAAGTCTCTTCGAACTATGGATTTGGTTTGGCCAACTAGATTGGTTTTTCTTGCAATGGGAGAAGTGCTTAGCTTCAGGTTCAATCTTGCGATGCTCGATCCTAGTGATAGAAGGGGAACCGACACGTATTGTATTGTTGCCATCGAGGATAACAAGATGGGGTTTTCATCATATTGCTTGAGTTTATCCCACTACATCATGTCATCTTACTTAATATGCTACTCTATTCTTCATGAACTTAATACTCTAGATGCAGACAGGAGTCGGTCTACTTGATAAGGACGTGATGCCTATATTCATGATCATTGCCTTAGATATCATCATAATTATGCACTTTTCTATCAATTGCTCGGCAGTACTTTGTTCACCCACCGTAATAGTTTCTATCTTGAGAGAAACCTCTAGTGAAACCTATGGCCCCCGGGTCTATTTTCTATCATATAAGTTTCCGATCTACAATTTTAGTTTCCTATTTACTTACTTTTGCAATCTTTTACTTTCCGTTCCATAAACCAAAAATACCAAAAATGTTACTTTACCGTTTATCCATCTATATCAGATCTTACTTTGCAAATAAGCGTGAAGGGATTGACAACCCCTTTATCGCGTTGGGTGCAAGTTGGTGTTTGTTTGCGTAGGTATTCGGTGGCTTGTGCATTGTCTCCTACTGGATTGATACCTTGGTTCTCAAAACTGAGGGAAATACTTACTCTACTTTGTTGCATCACCCTTTCCTCTTCAAGGGAAAAACCAATGCAAGCTCAAGAGGTAGCAGGAAAAATTTCTGGCGCCATTGCCGGGGAGATCTACACCAAGCCGAGACATACCAAGTACGCATCATAAACTCTCATCCCTCGCATTACATTATTTGCCATTCGCCTCTCGTTTTCCTCTCCCCCACTTCTAAAATTATTTTCAAAAAGATTTGCCTTTTCTTCGCCCTCTTCCATTCCTCTTCTTTGCTTGCTCGTTTTCTCACTTGCCAATTGCCACCATGTCTGAAACTGGAGAGGTTATCATCGAAAATCTTGAGGAAAATCTAGAATCTTGCTCTTCGGATCATACTGAAAATCTGCCTAATTACAAAACAAATCTTTCGTGTGGGGGATGGTAATGTTATCGGGAAGAGTGTTAGCTAAGAATTCTTTGATTGTACGGGATCCATGCCTATTAATAAAAGATCTATTCTTCTTGAGACAAATTGTTGTGCAGATGATATGTTATGCTTATTGAAAAATTGGAAAGAAAATTTGTGCACCTTCATCCCGCCTTTTAAAAAGTGTTTTATGAACTTCCTAATATTAATCATCCAATAGCTAAAAAGATTGCCACTATTATCCTTATGCGTGAATTCGATTTTATAATACAAGAAGCTAGGGATATTTTTGCTTTCTATAAAAAGGATGTTGAACACCCTCCAATTATAGATATCCTTCATGATAAAGAAACTATGCATAGTTTGGAATCTAGGGATTATCAATCTTATAGTGAAAATTTTAGGAGAAGAGTTCCCCATTCAAAGATCTCTCAATCTTTGTATCTTGAAACTTTTGAGGAGTCTGATTGGATAACTAGGGGAATTCATATGATGATATATACAGTGATGATCCCGACTATGGGTTTATGAACGTTAAAATTTCCAATAAAGTCCTTTCCATGATTTAAGTTCATCCACTAGGAGGGAAATAAAGGAAAGGATAGAATTGCTTAGACGGGTTTTGGAGGATTTGATGAGAAAAGAATTACATACTGAAGACGAGAATACCTAGATCTATTTGTGTTTTATGCCTAGCTAAGGGCGTTAAACAATAGCGCTTGTTGGGAGGCAACCCAACTTTATTTTTGTTTTTGCTTTTTAGGTTCTGTTTTGCATTAAATAATTCATCTAGCCTCTAGTTAGATATGGTTTTATGTTTTAATTAGTGTTTGTGCCAAGTAAGACCTTTGGGATAGCTTGCGGTGATAGTTGATTTGATCCTGCTGAAAAACAGAAACTTCTGCACCCAGGAGATTAGTTTTCATTTTAGGCAGAAGCATGATAAAATACTGATTCTTTTGCAAAGTATTAATAAACAAATTGCTTAGGTCGTCCTAATGTTTCAGGATTTTTGGAGTTACATAAGTATTTGAAATCTCCAGATTGCTTCAAACTGTTCTATTTTTGACAGATTTTGTTTTTTGCGTGTTGTTTGCTTATTTTGATGCATCTATGGCTAGTATCGGGGGGTATGAACCATGGAAGGAATACAGTAGATATTACACCAATGTAAATAAATAATGAGTTCACAATAGTACCAAAAGTGGTGATTTATTTTCTTATACTAACGAAGCTTAAGTGATTTTCTGTTGAGTTTTGTGTTGTGAAATTTTCAAGTTTTGGGTAAGGATTTGATGGACTATGGAATAAGGAGTGGCAAGAGCCTAAGCTTGGGGATGCCCAAGGCACCTCAAGGTAATATTCAAGGACAACCAAGAGCCTAAGCTTGGGGATGCCCCGAAAGGCATCCCCTCTTTCGTCTTCGTCTATCGGTAACTTTACTTAAGGCTATATTTTTATTCACCACATGATATGTGTTTTGCTTGCAGCGTCTTGTATGATTTGAGTCTTTGCCTTTTAGTTTTCCACAATCATCCTTGCTGTACACACCTTTTGGTAGAGACACAGATGAATCGTGATTTATTAGAATACTCTATGTGCTTCACTTATATCTTTTGAGCTAGGCAATTTTGCTCTAGTGCTTCACTTATATCTTTTTAGAGCACGGTGGTGGTTTTATTTTAGAGAAATTGATGAACTCTCGCACTTCACTTATATCATTTTGAGAGTCTTTAAAACAGCATGGTAATTTGCTTTGGTTATAAATTTAGTCCTAATATGATAGGCATCCAAGAGGGATATAATAAAAACTTCCATATAAATTGCATTGAATACTATGAGAAGTTTGATTCCTTATGATTGTTTTGAGATATGAAGATGGTGATATTAGAGTCATGCTAATGAGTAGTTGTGAATTTGAGAAATACTTGTGTTAAGGTTTGTAAGTCCCGTAGCATGCACGTATGGTGAACCATTATGTAACGAAGTTGGAGCATGCATGAGATGTTTTTTGATTGTCTTCCTTATGAGTGGCGGTCGGGGATGGGCGATGGTCTTTTCCTACCAATCTATCCCCCTAGGAGCATGCGCGTAGTACTTTGTTTTGATGACTAATAGATTTTTGCAATAAGTCTGTGAGTTCTTTATACGAATGTTGAGTCCATGTATTATACGCACTCTCACCTTTCCGCCATTGCTAGCCTCTCTAGTACCGCGCAACTTTCACTAGTACCATAAACCCACCATATACCTTCCTCAAAACAGCAACCATACCTACCTATTATGGCATTTCCATAGCCATTCCGAGATATATTGGCATGCAACTTTCCATCGTTTCGTTTATATGACATGCTCCATTATTGTCACATTGCTTTGCATGATCATGTAGTTGACATCGTATTTGTGACAAAGCCACCATTCATAATTCTTTCATTGTAGCGACCCGACCTCAAACGGTCAAGTCTCTGTGCTTCTGTGTCATCCCTGGATCGGTAATGCTGACACACACAGTACTCGAAGGATTTATAACAGAGTAGCAATCACACACTTATTACATCGAATGTCTCAAAAGAGAACTTATTACAATAAATATGGCTTAAGGCCATCTAAAACGATAACAGCGGAAGACTTGGAAGATAAAGTGAGTCCATCAACTCCAACGGCATAGCGGAGTGCATGACAAACGATCTATCGCATCTTACTCCTCGTCAGAAAAGTCTGCAACATAATATGTTGCAGCCCGAAAATGGGTCAGCACATGGAATATGCTGTCAATGTAACACAGTAGAGCAATGAATAGATAAATGCTATCACTACATGCATATATGGCTGGTGGAGGCTCTATGGTATATGGTTTTTGTGAAAAGCCATTTTTTTCTTACAACAAAGGAATATATTTCATTTAACTATCATGGTAGTTGAAATATTGAGAATGGTACCCCCATCTCAATCCCAATTAAAAGTAATTATCATCCCAACAAATTAAATTAGAGTGATGAGATACAGTAGGATAATCCAAGTACTAGATACTCAAGATGTCCATAACCGGGGACACTGCTAACCATGATTAGTTTGTACACTCTGCAGAGGTTTGCGCACTTTTCCCCACAAGACTCGATCTCCTCCGTTGTATTTCTCTCACTTCACGGTGTTTGAGAAACGGATGACCGAGACACAGTTTTCAGAAGCATTAACTCTTTACTCCGGGTGGACAGTTACACCTACTTTCCCTCTACATCTGCTAGCCCACCACTGAAAGAGGTCACGGAACATACTCAACTATTCCAGAGCCCATAATGGCTTGTGGCTGCACACAGAAGTTTCTAGCATGAATAATCTTATGATCCCTTTGAGCCTGGGTGGCGGACCGTAGGAGGATCACACGGTATATCCCCGGGGTCTCCTAGGATAACACTGTATATCCCCAGGTGCCCAAAACAAGCAATCAACCAAGATGTGTATTAAAGTTTCCACCTTAAGTTGAACCATTAATTAACAATCTCACATCTGTGATGGATACACTCAAACCCAATCCACGTCTACGAGCATACCATAGCAATATCAGCATAACATAGAAGTAACTCCCAGGGTTTGATAATAAAACAAGGAAATAGGTTCTACCTCATCATCTACTTCCCAATACCCACAATTTAATCACATCCTAATCATGCAATGTTTGGGGATTGGAACTAATGCATAAAAACTAGGTATGAAAGAAGTATGATCAATGTGTTATTGCCTTGCTGATGATCCGCAAAACCTAGAGACTCATAGTAGCACGCTTCGCACTCCGGGTGTTCTATCGCAAACAAACAATAGCATACATAAGCAACCAAGCAAAGATGCACGGCTAAATCTCAAATAAAAAGATCTAACCAGAAAGTTCAACTGAAGAACTCCGGTTTGCAAAAAGAATCAAATCAACGGAGCAACTAAACACAAACTGCGAAAGAAACAAGATCCGATTACTAATCTAGACTAAAGTCAAATTTTACAGTACCAAAATCTTGTTCAAGTTGGTTAAATGGAAAGAGGGTTTCGAGACGAAGATCCAGGCACTTAAATCGCCAGATTCCGATAAACGAGCGAAAAGATAAACTAAACGAAAATCGGGTCAGAAATCGCGATCGAAAATAATCGCGAAAAACCCTGGAAAAAGAAAAACTAACGAACAGGCTAACGAACGAATGTTCGCTGTCTGTGGTTAACGGGTGAAAACCGTTCATTAAAACGAACGTACGAACGGCCGTTCGCAAAATAACTAAACCGGGAAAAAACCGATCTAAAATAAAAAAATAACCGAGGGTTTCTAAAAAAACCATACGGTTTTCTAACGAAAACCGGCGGCTACCTCAAGACGTGTGACGGTGGCGGCGGCAGGCAACTCCGGCGAGGCGGCGGCCGGCGGCGCGGGTCGGCGGCGGCGGCTCGCGGATCGAGGCACGCGGCGGCTGGCGGCTAGGGTTCGTGAGGCGCGGGGCTGAGCTGGGGCAGCTCGACGCCTCGGGATTTAAAGGCCCGGCCGGGTCAGTGTCCCAGGCGGACATGGCCCGGTAAGGTCGGTTTGTTTTTTTTAATAATAATCCCATGCGCAGAAAAATGAAGAAAAGAAATACTAAACGGACTCCAAAATTCCTAAAATAAATTTTCTCCGTCCTCTAAAAATACGCCGGACAAGGTGAACATTTATTTGGGCCTCTAATGCAATTTTGAATAATGCAATTTTTTCTAATTCAAATAAAATAGCAATAAAAATACAAATAAAAATACAAATTGATTTTAACATTTTCCCCCAATATTTCATTTATTTTGGAGAAGTCATATTATCTCCTCTCATATATTTTGATATGAAATATTTTCTGGGAGAAGAATTAATTAAAACCATGGTGATCCTTGTTTCCATATTTGATAAAATTCAAATATGACAAACAGTGAAATCCCCAACTCTCTTCGAGGGTCCTTGAGTTGCTTAGAATTTCGAGGATCGCAAAATGGAAATGCAATAAATTATGATATGCATGAATGACCTATTTATAACATTCCAAATTGAAAATGTGGGATGTTACAAACCTACCCCCTTAAGATGAATCTCGTCCTCGAGATTCGGGTTGGCTAGAAAATAGGTGCGGGTGATCTTTCGTAGATCATCCTCTCGTTCCCAAGTGGCTTCATCCTCGGTATGGTGGCTCCACTGAACTTTGCAAAACTTGATAACCTTACTGCGAGTAACTCGGCTAGAAAACTCAATAATCTTGACAGGTTTCTCCTCATATGTCAAATCACTATCCAATTGTATTGCTTCCAGAGGCACTGTATCCCTCAGAGGAATATCGGCCATCTCTGCATGACACTTCTTCAACTGAGAAACGTGAAACAAATCATGAACTCCCGACAGTCCTTCAGGTAATTCCAACTTGTAAGCAACCTCTCCCATGCGTTCCAAAACACGGTACGGTCCCACAAATCTCGGGGCTAACTTTCCCTTAACTCCAAAATGCTTAACTCCTCAAAGTGGTGACACTCTCAGATACGCTCTGTCTCTGATTTCATAGACTACCTCCTTGCGTTTTGAGTCTGCATAACTCTTCTGTTTGGACTGAGCTACCTTCAGTCTATCTCGAATCAGTTTAACCTTCTCTTCTGACTCCTTAATCAAATCCGGTCCAAACAACTGGCGGTCTCCAACTTCATACCACATCAATGGTGTTCTTCACCTTCTTCCATACAGGGCCTCGAATGATGCCATCTTCAAACTGGCCTGGTAGCTATTGATGTACGAGAATTCTACGTAGGGTAAATTATCATCCCAACTAGGTCCATAGTCTAGTGCACAAGCTCTCAACATGTCCTCCAGAATCTGATTGACTCTCTCTGTTTGTCCATCTGTCTGCGAGTGAAAAGTTGTACTGAACTCCAACCTAGTTCCCGAAGTCTGGTGCAGTTCGTGCCAAAACTTTGAAGTAAATTGTGTTCCTCTATCCGATACGATGGTCCTCGGAACTCCGTGCAGACATACGATCCTGGTCATATATATCTTGGCCAACTTCGCACTTGTATAAGTGGTTTTCACTGGGATAAAGTGAGCTACTTTGGTCAAGCGATCCACTACTACCCAGATTGAATCATATCCCGATCTGGTCCTGGGCAATCCGGTGATAAAGTCCATGCCAAGCTTATCCCACTTCCATTCGGGTATCGGCACAGGCTGCAGTAATCCTGCGGGCTTCTGATGTTCTGCCTTCACTCTCTGACATACATCACATACGGCTACATACTCGGCAATATCCTTCTTCATACCAGTCCACCAGAAATGTTCCTTCAAATCCAAATACATCTTGGTGTTTCCGGGGTGTATCGAGTATGGTGAATCATGAGCTTACTGTAATATCAACTTCTTGATCTCGGCATTATTGGGCACAAAAATACGGTCTTCGAACCACAAGGTGTCGTGCTCATCCTCACGAAAACCTTTGGCTTTGCCTTCGCTCATCTTCTCCTTTATCTCGACAATTTCTTTGTCATCCTTCTGAGCTTCTCGAATCTTTCCCAACAATGTTGACTGAACTTCCATGGTTGTAACAAAACCTCTAGGAACTGTCTCCAAACGAAGCTCCCTGAGATCTTCTGCTAACTCCTTTGGCAATCCTTTACTTAAGAAGGTATTGGCATAACTCTTCTGGCTCAAAGCGTCTGCTACGACATTGGCCTTTCCTGGATAATAGTGCAACTTCATATCGTAATCCTTGATAAGCTCCAATCATCTCCTTTGCCTGAGATTCAACTCCTTCTGTGTGAAAATGTACTTCAAACTCTTATGATCCGTGTACACATCACAATGGTTCCCAATAAGAAAATGTCTCCAGGTCTTGAGTGCATGCACTACCACTGCCAACTCCAAGTCATATGTGGAATACTTTAACTCATGTGGTCGAAGTTGTCGTGAGGCATACGAAACAACTCTTCCGTCTTGCATAAGTACTCCTCCAAGTCCTAAACAAGAGGCGTCACAATACACTTGGAAATCCTTGCGTATATCCGGCAGAATCAGCGTTGGGGATGTAGTCAAACATTTCTTCAACTACTGGAAACTTTCTTCACATTCTTCAGTCCAATGGAACTTGATGTCCTTCTTCAACAATGCCGTCATGGGCTTTGCAATCTTAGAAAAATTCTCAATAAATCTCCGATAGTATCTCGCGAGTCCAAGAAAACTGCGGATCTCTCCAACTGAGGTGGGTGCCAACCACTCAGTTACTGACTGAACTTTGGTGGGGTCTACTGCTATACCTTCTCTTGATATAACATGACCAAGAAATCCAAATTCCTTCAACCAAAACTCACATTTGCTGAACTTGGCATACAACTAATGCTCCCTGAGTTTCTCGAGAACTAACCGCAAATGCTCCTTATGTTCCTCTTTATTCTTTGAGTATACTAAAATATCATCAATGAACACCATGACAAACTTATCCAAGAACTCCATGAACACCTTGTTCATCATACTCATGAAATAGGCGGGGGAGTTAGTCAATCCAAATGACATAACCGTATACTCATATAGCCCATACGTTGTGGTGAACGCTGTTTTGGGTATATACTTTTCCCTAATCTTCAGCTGGTGGTAACCTGACCGCAGGTCGATCTTCGAAAACACCTTTGCTCCTTGCAGCTGGTCAAACAAATCATTGATCATCGGTAGTGGGTACTTATTCTTGATCATTACTTCATTCAATGCCCGATAATCAACAACCATTCTTAGGGACTTATCCTTCTTCTCAACCAACAACACTGGGCTCCCCATGGTGATGAGCTCCGTCCAATGTAACCTTTCTCGAATAACTCCTTAATCTGTTTCTTGATCTCCTCCAAATCATTTGCAGGCATCCGGTATGGTCTCTTTGATATTGGCCCGGTGCCTGGTAACAGCTCTATCAAAAACTCTATGTCTCGACCTGGCGGCATGCCTGGTAACTCCTCTGGAAATACATCCGGGTAATCCTTCACGACAGGCACTTCCTCCTTAAAAACTCCCATGAGAGAATGTACTTGGGTTCTCCTTGGCGAATGCCTGGATACATACTGGATCCTTTTTCCCTCCGGGGTGGTGAGCAAAATCGACTTACTCATGCAATCAATGTTTCCCCCATACATCGATAGCCAATCCATTCCTAGTATCACATCCAATCCTTGTGACTCCAAAATTATCAGGTCTGAGGGGAAAACATGGCTTCCAATGGTCAATGGCATCTGAAAACATCCTTGACTTGCCATATACTCGGCTCCTGGCGAACTTACTAACATGGGTGTCCTAAGTACCTTAGTGGGCAACTTATACTTATCCATGAATCCCCTTGATATGTATGAATGTGATGCACCAGTATTGAAAAGAACAATTGCAGTAAACGACTTAACCAAAAACTTACCAATAACTGCATCAAGCTGCTCCTCAACTTCCTCCACATTCACGTGGTTCACTTGACCCCTATTGAAAGGGTTGGGCTTCTTCCCAGCGCTTCCATTTCCATTGTCTTTCTTCAATTCTGTACAATCGTTGGCGTAGTGCCCAGTCTTCCCGCACTTGAAACAAGTAATGTGACTTTGATCCTTCTTGGCGGGTGTGGCTGGGTTAGAGCGGTTCTGATTGCTGCTTGCTCCATTCCCATTCCCATTCCTTGGGCCATTATGATTATGGGAACTTCCTCTATTGTGAGTGTGGCCTCCATGGTTATGGACAAGTCCTCCCGAGTTCCGGGTGAGACGGGGCTTCTGCTGAGCTCCAGAATTGCACTTCCCCTGTCCATACTTCCTCTTGTGATTCTCAATCTGATGCTGCTTCCCTTCAATCAAAAGATCCTTGTCTACCAACTCCTGGTAGTTGTTGAATGTTGCCACCATCAACTGCATGCTCATCTCATCATTTAGCCCTTCCATAAACTTCTCCTGCTTCGCGGCATCTGTGGCCACATCATCGGGGGCATAATGAGATAGCTTACAAAACTCATCTACATACTGAGCCACAGTATGATTTCCCTATCTCAAGTTTTGAAACTCACACTTCTTCATGCTCATAGCTCCAATGGATACGTGGGCTGTGCAGAATGCTTGCTAAAACTGCTCCCAAGTGACATTGGCTATAGGAAAAGTGGATGTGTAATTCTCCCACCATGCGGCTGCTGGTCCATCCAAATGGTGTGCGGCAAAACACACCTTCTCCGTATCTGTGCAACCTACGGTGGTCAACTCCCTTCCTATCCTGCGCAGCCAATCATCAACAACTATGGGCTCGGTGCTACTGGAAAACACCAGCGGCTGCAGCCTCAGAAAACATGCTAAGTTGTCAATTGGGGGAGGTGGCGGTGGGTTATTGTTGTTGTTGCCTTGGTTCTGAACTAACATTTGCATCAAGGTATTCTGCTGCTGGATCAACTGAGTGAGCTCCAGTGGGAAAGCAAAACCGGGGTCGCGTCTCCGAGGCATCTGATGGGTTTAGAAGGAAGAGTTTAGAATAGAATGAGGTCTAGTGAGAAAGCACTACCCATATGCACATGAGACAAACACAATCATATCATACCACTCAATCAATCAAGCAAGGGCATACAAATGGTCTAGAACTATCGTCAAAAGTGCTCGGACTACTACTATATACAATGGGGAAAACTACTAGTCATATGGTGGTCATCTAGAAATATTGCTCGGTGGAAGACTCCATGATATCCGCTCCAGCTTCGTCTTCATAGTCATCATCACTATCATCGGGGTCGGAGTCGGTGTCATCGATGATGATGTAGTTCTCTGGACAAGTGGAATCGTCGTCCTCTCCTCCTGGCGCGGGGTCTTCCATGAAAACTCCTAGCTTCCTTGTTAGGTCGTCATTCTTCTCCACTAGTATGATGATTTCCTCCTCATAATCGTCGCGTGTAGCCTTGATTTCCTCTTCTAGCTCGGCGATCCTGGTCATTGCCTTCTGCAGATCCATCATGCTTGCGCACATCTGGTTCTCCTGGCATCGAATGTGCTCGTTTAACTCCTGGATGAATGATGCAATGGATCTATCCCTCCTGGTGTTGATCATCTCCCATTGCTCATCTTGGCACCCACATATCTGGTATATAGTGTCCTTAATCTCTTGTTTGTAGACTTCTCCAATACGTCCCTTAGCAATGTGGGCTGCCATGCTCTTGCCTAGACTCCAGGTGGGTGCATCAAAGGAAAACTCTATAGGATCCGTAACTGGCGTGAATGTCCTTCCTGGAACTTGAACTTGAATCACCCAGCGCTCCTCTTCTAGTAAAGTGGTGTTGTAGGTCCCGGTGAAGCTTGGTATTCCAATGTTCAGGTACCTAGTGACTTCCTTCAAGTGTCGTCCAAAAGGTGTGTCTTCATCCGGTTGTGCAAACTTATTCCTCGTGTCCGCCAACCTAAAGAGTAGAAAATGGAGAGGATTCAGAAATGAGTAGAGAAGAGTGACCTATGGCTTTTCTTAGTGGTCGTGTCCTACATTCAGCATGTGCTCTGATACCATCTTGTAGTGACCCGACCTCAAATGGTCAAGTCTCTGTGCTTCAGTGTCATCCCTGGATCGATAATGCTAACACACACAACACTCGAAGGATTTATAACAGAGTAGCAATCACACACTTATTACATCAAATGTCTCAAAAGAGATCTTATTGCAATAAATATGGCTTAAGGCCATCTAAAACTATAACAGCGGAAGACTTGGAAGATAAAGTGAGTCCATCAACTCCAATGGCATAGCTGAGTGCATGACAAACGACCTATCGCGTCTTACTCCTCGTCTGAAAAGTCTGCAACATAATACGTTGTAGCCAGAAAATGGGTCGGCACATGGAATATGCTGGCAATGTAACACAGTAGAGCAATGAATAGATAAATGCTATCACTACATGCATATATGGCTGGTGGAGGCTCTATGGTTATATGGTTTTTGCGAAAAGCCAATTTTTTCCTACAACAAAGGAATATATTTTATTTAATTTTCATGGTAGTTGAAACATTGAGAATGGTACCCTCATCTTAATCCGAATTGAAAGTAATTATCATCCCAACAAATTAAATTAGAGTGATGAGATACAGTAGGATAATCCAAGTACTAGATACTCAAGATGTCCATAAACGGGGACACGGCTAACCATGATTAGTTTGTACACTCTGCAGAGGTTTGTGCACTTTTCCCCACAAGACTCGATGTCCTCCGTTGTATTTCTCGCACTGCATGGTGTTTGAGAAACGGATGACCGAGACACAGTCTTTCAGACGCATTAACTCTTTACTCCAGGTGGACAGTTACACCTACTTTCCCTTTACATCTGCTAGCCCACCACTGAAAGAGGTCACGCAACATACTCAACTATGCTAGAGCCCATAATGGCTTGTGGCTGCACACGGAAGTTTCTAGCATGAATAATCTTATTATCCCTTTGAGCCTGGGTGGCGGACCCTAGGAGGATCACACGGTATATCCCTGGGGTCTCCTAGGACAACACTGGTATATCCCTAGGTGCCCAAAACAAGCAATCCACCCAGATGTGTATTAACGTTGCCACCATAAGTTGAACCATTAATTAACAATCTCGCATCTGTCATGGATACACTCAAACCCAATCTACGTCTACGAGCATAGCATAGCAATATAATCATAATGTAGAAGTAACTCCCAGGGTTTGATAATAAAACAGGGCAATAGGTTCTACCTCATCATCTACTTCCCAATACCCACAAGTTAATCACATCCTAATCATGCAATGTTTGGGGATTGGAACTAATGCATCAAAACTGGGTATGAAAGAAGTATGATCAATGTGTTACTTGCCTTGCTGATGATCCGCAAAACCTAGAGACTCGTAGTAGCACGCTTCGCACTCCGGGTGTTCTATCGCAAAAAATAGCATACATAAGAAACCAAGCAAAGATGCACGGGTAAATCTCAAATAAGAAGATCTAACAAGAAAGTTCAACTGAAGAACTCCGGTTTGCAAAAAGAATCAAATCAAACGGAGCAACGAAACACAAACTGCGAAAGAAACAAGATCCGATTACTAATCTAGACTAAAGTCAAATTTTACAGTACCAAAATCTTGTTCAAGTTGGTTAAACGGAAATAGGGTTTCGAGATGAAGATCCCGGCACTTGAATTGCCTAATTCCGATAAACGAGCGAAAAGATAAACTAAAACGAAAATCAGGTCAGAAATCGCGATCGAAAATAATCGCGAAAAACCCTGGAAAAACAAAAAACTGACGAACAGGCTAACGAACGAACGTTCACTGTCTGCGGTTAACGGGTGAAAATCGTTCATTAAAACGAACGTACGAATGGGCGTTCGCTAAATAACTAAACCGAGAAAAAAACCGATCTAAAATAATAATAAATAACCGAGGGTTTCTAAAAAACCATATGGTTTTATAACGAAAACTTGCGGCTACCTCGGGACACGTGACAGCAGCGGCGGCAGGCAACTCCGGCGAGGTGGCATCCGGCGGCGCGGGTCGACGGCGGCGAGCGGCGGCGCGGCGGCGAGTGGCAGCGGTGGCGGCGAGTGGATCGAGGCGCGTGGCGGCTGACGGCTAGGGTTCGGGAGGCGCGGGGCTGGGCTGGGGCGGCTCGGCGCCTCAGGCTTTAAAGGCCCGGCCGGGTCAGTGTCCTAGGCGGACACGGCCCGGTAAGGTCGGTTCGTTTTTTTTAATAATAATCCGACGCGTAGAAAAATGAAGAAAAGATATACTAAACGGACTCCAAAATTCCTAAAATAAATTTTCCCCGTTCTCTGAACATACGCCGGACAAGGTGAACATTTATTTGGGCCTCGAATGCAATTTTGATAAACGCAATGTTTCCCTAATTCAAATAAAATAGCAATAAAACTCCAAATAAAAATACAAATTGATTTTAATATTTTTTCCCCAATATTTCATTTATTTTGGAGAAGTCATATTATCTCCTCTCATATATTTTGATATGAAATATTTTCGGAGAGAAGAATTAATTAAAACCATGGTGATCCTTGTTTCCATATTTGATAAAATTCAAATATGACAAACGATGAAATCCCCAACTCTCTCCGAGGGTCCTTGAGTTGCTTAGAATGTCGAGGATCGCAAAATGGAAATGCAATAAATTATGATATGCATGAATGACCTATGTATAACATTCCAAATTGAAAATTTGGGATGTTACATTCATACATGTCACTCTTGATTCATTGCACATCCCGGTACACCGCCGGAGGCATTCATATAGAGTCATATTTGTTGGGGAACGTAGTAATTTCAAAAAAAATCCTACGCACACGCAAGATCATGGTGATGCATAGCAACGAGAGGGGAGAGTGTTGTCCACGTACCCTCATAGACCGAAAGTGGAAGCGTTAGCACAACGCGGTTGATGTAGTCGTACGTCTTCACGATTTGACCGATCAAGTACCGAACATACGGCACCTCTAAGTTCAGCACATGTTCAACCTGATGACATCCCCCGAACTCCAATCCAGCCGAGTGTTGAGGAAGAGTTTCGTCAGCACGACGGCGTGGTGACGATGATTATGTTCTACCGATGCAGGGCTTCGCCTTAGCACCGCTACAGTATTATCGAGGTGGACTATGGTGGAGGGGGGCACCGCACACGGCTAAAAGATCAAACGATAAATTGTTGTGTCTCTAGGGTGCCCCCTGCCCCCGTATATAAAGGAGCAAGGGGGGTGCGGCCAGCCTAGAGAGGGGCGCGCCAGGAGGAGTCCTACTCCTACCGGGAGTAGGACTCCCCCCTTTTTTCCTTGTTGGACTAGGAGAGAGAGGGGAAAGAGGTGGAGGAGAAGAAGGAAGGGGGGCGCCGTCCCCCTCTCCTTGTCCTATTCGGACTAGGGGGGAGGGGGCGCGGCCCTTTCCCTGGCCACCTCTTCTCTCTTCCACCAAGGCCCACTAAGGCCCATTAAGTCCCCGGGGGGTTCCGGTAACTTCCCGGTACTCCGGTAAAATCCCGATTTCACCCGGAACATTTCCGATATCCAAACATAGGATTCCAATATATCAATCTTCATGTCTCGACCATTTCGAGACTCCTCGTCATGTCCGTGATCACATCCGGGACTCTGAACAATCTTCGGTACATCAAAACATATAAACTCATAATATAACTGTCATCGAAACGTTAAGCATGCGGACCCTACGGGTTCGAGAACTATGTAGACATGACCAAGACACGTCTCTGGTCAATAACCAATAGTAGAACCTGGATGTTCATATTGGCTCCCACATATTCTACGAAGATCTTTATCGGTCAGACCACATAACAACATACGTTGTGCCCTTTGTCATCGGTATGTTACTTGCCCGAGATTCGATCGTCGGTATCTCAATACCTAGTTCAATCTCATTAGCAGCAAGTCTCTTTACTCGTTCCGTAATACATCATCCCGCAACTAACTCATTTGTTGCAATGCTTGCAAGGCTTAAGTGATGTGCATTACCGAGAGGGCCCAGATATACCTCTCCGGCAATCGGAGTGACAAATCCTAATCTCGAAATACGATAACTCAACAAGTACCTTCGGAGACACCTGTAGAGCACCTTTATAATCACCCAGTTACGTTGTGATGTTTGGTAGCACACAAAGTGTTCCTCCGGTAAACGGGAGTTGCATAATCTCATAGTCACAGGAACATGTATATGTCATGAAGAAAGCAATAGCAACAAACTAAACGATCAAGTGCGAAGCTAACGGAATGGGTCAAGTCAATCACATCATTCTCCTAATGATGTGATCCCGTTAATCAAATGACAACTCATGTCTATGGTTAGGAAACATAACCATCTTTGATCAACGAGCTAGTCAAGTAGAGGCATACTAGTGACACTTTGTTTGTCTATGTATTCACACATGTATTATGTTTCCGGTTAATACAATTCTAGCATGAATAATAAACATTTATCATGATATAAGGAAATAAATAATAACTTTATTATTGCCTCTAGGGAATATTTCCTTCAGTCTCCCACTTGCACTAGAGTCAATAATCTAGTTCACATCGCCATGTGATTTAATACCAATAGTTCACATCACCATGTGATTAACACCTATAGTTCACATCGACATGTGACCAACACCCAAAGGGTTTACTAGAGTCAATAATCTAGTTCACATCGCTATGTGATTAACACCCAAAGAGTACTAAGGTGTGATCATGTTTTGCTTGTGAGAGAAGTTTAGTCAACGGGTCTGCCACATTCAGATCTGTAAGTATTTTGCAAATTTCTATGTCAACAATGCTCTGCACAGAGCTACTCTAGCTAATTGCTCCCACTTTCAAGATGTATCCAGATTGAGATTTAGTCATCTAGATCAGTGTCAAAATTTGCATTGACGTAACCCTTTACGGCGAACCTTTTTGTCACCTCCATAATCGAGAAACATATCCTTATTCCACTAAGGATAATTTTGACCGCTGTTCAGTGATCTACTCCTAGATCACTATTGTACTCCCTTGTCAAAAACAGTGTAGGGTATACAATAGATCTGGTACACAGCATGGCATATTTTATAGAACCTATGGCCAAGGCATAGGGAATGACTTTCATTCTCTTTCTATCTTCTGCCGTGGTCGGGCTTTGAGTCTTACTCAGTTTCACACCTTGTAACACAGGCAAGAACTCTTTCTTTGACTGTTCCATTTTGAACTACTTCAAAATCTTGTCAAGGTATGTACTCATTGAAAAACTTATCAAGCATCTTGATCTATCTCTATAGATCTTCATGCTCAATATGTAAGCAGCTTCACCGAGGTCTTTCTTTGAAAAACTCCTTTCAAACACTCCTTTATGCTTTGCAGAATAATTCTACATTATCTCTGATCAACAATATGTCATTCACATATACTTATCAGAAATGTTGTAATGCTCCCACTCACTTTCTTGTAAATACAGGCTTCACCGCAAGTTTGTATAAAACTATATGATTTGATCAACTTATCAAAGCGTATATTCCAACTCCAAGATGCTTGCACCAGTCCATAGATGGATCGTTGGAGCTTGCATATTTTGTTAGCACCTTCAGGATTGACAAAACCTTCTGGTTGCATCATATACAACTCTTCTTTAATAAATCCATTAAGGAATGCAGTTTTGTTTATCCATTTGCCAGATTTCATAAAATGCGGCAATTGCTAACATGATTTGGACAGACTTAAGCATAGATACGAGTGAGAAACTCTCATCGTAGTCAATACCTTGAACTTGTCGAAAACCTTTTGCGACAATTCTAGCTTTGTAGATAGTAACACTACTATCAGCGTCTATCTTCCTCTTGAAGATCCATTTAATCTCAATGGCTCGCCAATCATTGGGCAAGTCAATCAAAGTCCATACTTTGTTCTCATACATGTATCTCATCTCAGGTTTCATGGCCTCAAGCCATTTCGCGGAATCTGGGCTCATCATCGCTTCCTCATAGTTCGTAGGTTCGTCATGGTCAAGTAACATGACCTCCAGAACAGGATTACCGTACCACTCTGGTGCGGATCTCACTCTGGCTTACATACGAAGTTCGGTAGTAACTTGATCTGAAGTTACATGATTATCATCATTAGCTTCCTCACTAATTGGTGTAGTAGTCACAGGAACAGATTTCTATGATGAACTACTTTCCAATAAGGGAGTAGGTACCGTTACCTCATCAAGTTCTACTTTCCTCTCACTCCTTTCGAGAGAAACTTCTTCTCTAGAAAGGATACATTCTCAGCAATGAATATCTTGCCTTCGGATCTATGATAAAAGGTGTACCCAACATTTTCTTTTGGGTATCCTATGAAGATGCACTTCTCCGATTTGGGTTTGAGCTTATTAGGTTGAAAAATTTTCACATAAGCATTGCAACCTCAAACTTTAAGAAACGACAGCTTAGGTTTCTTGCCAAACCATAGTTCATACGGTGTCGTCTAAACGGATTTAGATGGTGCCCTATTTAATGTGAATGTGGCTGTCTCTAATGCATAACCCCAAAATGATAGTGGTAAATCGGTAAGAGACATCATAGATCACACCATATCTAATAAAGTACGGTTACGACGTTCAGACACACCATTACGCTGTGGTGTTCCAGGTGGCATGAGTTTTCTGAAACTATTCCACATTGTTTTAATTGAATGCCAAACTCGTAACTCAAATATTCGCCTCTGCGATCAGATCATAGAAACTTTATTTTCTTGTTACAATGATTTTCCACTTCACTCTGAAATTCTTTGAACTTTTCAAATGTTTCAGACTTACGTTTCTTCAAGTATATATACCCATATCTGCTCAAATCATCTGTGAAGGTCAGAAAAATAATGATACCCGCCGTGAGCCTCAACACTCATCGGACCTCATACATTAGTATGTATTATATCCAATAAGTCAGTTGCTCACTCCATTGTTCTAGAGAACGGAGTCTTAGTCATCTTTGCCCATGAGGCATGGTTCACAAGCATCAACTGATTCATAATCAAGTGATTCCAAAAGCCCATCAGCATGGATTTTCTTCATGTGCTTTACACCAATATGACCTAAACGGCACTGCCACAAATAAGTTGCACTATCATTATTAACTTTGCATCTTTTGGCTTCAATATTACGAATATGTGTATCACTACAATCGAGATTCAACAAACCATTTTCATTGGGTGCATAACCATAGAAGGTTGTATTCATGTAAACAGAATAACAATTATTCTCTAACTTAAATGAATAACCATATTGCAATAAACATGATCAAATCATATTCATGCTCAACGCAAACACCAAATAACACTTATTTAGGTTCAACACTAATCCCGAAAGTGTAGGGAGTGTACGTTGATGATCATATCAACCTTGGAACCACTTCCAACACACATCTTCACTTCACCCTTAACTAGTCTATGTTCATTCTGCAACTCCCATTTCAAATTACTACTCTTAGCAACTGAACCAGTATCAAATACCGAGGGGTTGCTATAAACACTAGTAAAGTACACATCAATAACATGTATATCAAATATAGCATTTGTTCACTTTGCCATCCTTCTTATCCGCCAAATACTTGGGGCAGTTCCGCTGCCAGTGACCAGTCCCTTTGTAGTAGAAGCACTTAGTCTCATGCTTAGGTCCAGACTTGGGCTTCTTCACTTGAGCAGCAACTTGCTTGCTGTTCTTCTTGAAGTTCCCTTTCTTTCCCTTTGTCCTTTTCTTGAAACTAGTGGTCTTGTTAATCATCAACACTTGATGCTCTTTCTTGATTTCTAGCTTCATCGATTTCATCATAATGAAAAGCTCGGGAATCATTTTCGTCATCCCTTGCATACTATAGTTCATCACAAAGTTCTACTAACTTGGTGATTGTGACTAGAGAATTCTGTCAATCACTATTTTATCTGGAAGATTAACTCCCACTTGATTCAAGCGATTGTAGTACCCAGACAATCTGAGCACATGCTCACTGCTTGAGCTATTCTCCTCCGTCTTTTAGCTATAGAACTTGTTGGAGACTTCATATCTCCCAACTCGGGTATTTGCTTGAAATATTAACTTCAACTCATCTCATATGGTCCATGACATTCAAAACGTCTTTGAAGTCCCGATTCTAAGCATTTTAAGCATGGTGCACTAAACTATCAAGTAGTCATCATATTGAGCTAGCCAAACGTTCATAACATCTACATCTACTCCTGCAATAGGTTTGTCACCTAGCGGTGCATCAAGGACATAATTCTTCTGTGCAGCAATGAGGATAAACCTCAGATCACGGATCCAATCCGCATCATTGCTACTAACATCTTTCAACTTAGTTTTCTCTAGGAACATATCAAAAATAAAACAGGGGAGCTAAACGCGAGCTATTGATCTACAACATAGATATGCTAATACTACCAGGACTAAGTTCATGATAAATTTAAGTTCAATTAATCATATTACTTAAGAACTCCCACTTAGATAGACATCCCTCTAACCCTCTAAGTGATCACGTGATCCATATCAACTAAACCATGTCCGATCATCACGTGAGATGGAGTAGTTTCAACGGTGAACATCACTATGTTGATCATATCTACTATATGATTCACGCTCGACCTTTCGGTCTCCGTGTTCCGAGGCCATATCTGTTATATGCTAGGCTCGTCAAGTTTAACCTGAGTATTCCGCGTGTGCAACTGTTTTGCACCCGTTGTATTTGAACATAGAGCCTATCACACCCGATCATCACGTGGTGTCTCAGCATGAAGAACTTTCGCAATGGTGCATACTCAGGGAGAACACTTTATACTTTGATAATTTAGTGAGGGATCATCTTATAATGCTACCGTCAATCAAAGCAAGGTAAGATGCATAAAAGATAAAGATCACATGCAATCAATATAAGTGATATGATATGGCCATCATCATCTTGTGCTTGTGATATCCATCTCCGAAGCACTGTCATGATCACCATCGTCACCGGCGCGACACCTTGATCTCCATCGTAGCATCGTTGTCGTCTCGCCAATCTTATGCTTCTACGACTATCGCTACCGCTTAGTGATAAAGTAAAGCATTACAGGGCGATTGCATTGCATACAATAAAGCGACAACCATATGGCTCCTGCCAATTGCCGATAACTCGGTTACAAAACATGATCATCTCATACAATAAAATTTAGCATCATATCTTGACCAAATCACATCACAACATGCCCTGCAAAAACAAGTTAGACGTCCTCTACTTTGTTGTTGCAAATTTCACGTGGCTGCTACGGGCTTAGCAAGAACCGTTCTTACCTACGCATCAAAACCACAATGATAGTTTGTCAAGTTGGTGCTGCTTTAACCTTCACAAGGACTGGGCGTAGCCACACTCGGTTCAACTAAAGTTGGAGAAACTGACACCCGCCAGCCACTTGTGTGCAAAGCACGTCGGTAGAACCAGTCTCGCGTAAGCGTACACGTAATGTCGGTCCGGGCCGCTTCATCCAACAATACCGCAAAACCAAAGTATGACATGCTGGTAAGCAGTATGACTTATATCGCCCACAACTCACTTATGTTCTACTCGTGCATATGACATCTACGCATAAAACCTGGCTCTGATGCCACTGTTGGGGAACGTAGTAATTTCAAAAAAATTCCTACGCACATGCAAGATCATGGTGATGCATAGCAATGAGAGGGGAGAGTGTTGTCCATGTACCCTCGTAGACCGAAAGCGGAAGCGTTAGCACAACGCGGTTGATGTAGTCGTACGTCTTCATGGTCCGACCGATCAAGTACCGAATGTACGACACCTCCGAGCTCAGCACACGTTTAGCCCGATGACGTCCCTCGAACTCTGATCCAGCCGAGTGTTGAGGGAGAGTTTTGTCAGCACGATGGCGTGGTGACGATGATGATGTTCTACCGAGGTAGGGCTTCGCCTAAGCACCGCTACAGTATTATCGAGGTGGACTATGGTGGAGGGGGGCACCTCACATGGCTAAAAGATCAAACGGTCAATTGTTGTGTCTCTAGGGTGCCCCCCTGCCCCCGTATATAAAGGAGCAAGGGGGGTGCGGCCGGCCTAGAGAGGGGCGCGCCAGGAGGAGTCCAACTCCTACCGGGAGTAGGACTCCCCCCTTTTCCTTGTTAGACTAGGAGAGTGAGGGGAAAGAGGTGGAGGAGAAGAAGGAAGGGGGCGCCGCCCCCCTCTCCTTGTCCTATTCGGACTAGGGGGGAGGGGGCGCAGCCCTTTCCCTGTCCGCCTCTCCTCTCTTCCACCAAGGCCCACTAAGGCCCATTAAGTCCCCGGGGGGTTCCGGTAACCTCCCGGTACTCCAGTAAAACCCCGATTTCACCCGGAACACTTACAATATCCAAACAAGGCTTCCAATATATCAATCTTCATGTCTCGACCATTTCTAGACTCATCGTCATGTCCGTGATCACATCCGGGATTCCGAACAACCTTCGGTACATCAAAACATATAAACTCATAATATAACTGACATCGAAACATTAAGCGTGCGGACCCTACGGGTTCGAGAACTATGTATACATGACCGAGACACGTCTCCGGTCAATAACCAATAGCGTAACCTCGATGTTCATATTGGCTCCCACATATTCTACGAAGATCTTTATTGATTAGACCGCATAACAACATACATTGTTCCCTTTGTCATCGGTATGTTACTTGCCCGAGATTTGATCGTCGGTATCTCAATACCTAGTTCAATCTCGTTACGGGCAAGTCTCTTTACTCGTTCCATAATACATCATCCCGCAACTAACTCATTCGTTGCAATGCTTGCAAGGCTTAAGTGATGTGCATTACCGAGAGGGCCCAGAGATACCTCTCCGACAATCGGAGTGACAAATCCTAATCTCGAAATACGCCAACCCAACAAGTACCTTCGGAGACACCTGTAGAACACCTTTATAATCACCCAGTTACGTTGTGATGTTTGGTAGCACAAAAAGTGTTCCTCCGGTAAACGGGAGTTGCATAATCTCATAGTCATAGGAACATGTATATGTCATGAAGAAAGCAATAGCAACAAACTAAATGATCAAGTGCTAAGCTAACGGAATGGGTCAAGTCAATCACATCATTCTCCTAATGATGTGATCCCGTTAATCAAATGACAACTCATGTCTATGGTTAGGTAACATAACCATCTTTGATCAACGAGCTAGTCAAGTAGAGGCATACTAGTGACACTCTGTTTGTCTATGTATTCACACATGTATTATGTTTCCGGTTATTACAATTCTAGCATGAATAATAAATATTTATCATGATATAAGGAAATAAATAATAACTTTATTATTGCCTCTAGGGCATATTTCCTTCAACATTTTGTTCTAAGTATCGAGTTGTAAGTAAATAAAAGTGTGATGATCTTCATTATTAGAGCATTGTCCCATGTGAGGAAATAAAAGAAAAAGGAAATGCCAAATTAAAAAGAGGCCCCAAAAAATAATGAGAGAAAAAGAGAGAAGGGACAATGTTACTATCCTTTTGCCACACTTGTGCTTCAAAGTAGCACCATGATCTTCATGATAGAGAGTCTCCTATATTGTCACTTTCATATACTAGTGGGGATTTTTCATTATAGAACTTGGCTTGTACATTCCAACGATAGGCTTTGAGGGAGTCCTGGACTAGGGGGTCTCTGGACAACCGGATTATATCCTTTGGCCGGACTGTTAGACTATGAAGATACAAGATTGAAGACTTCGACTCGTGTCCGGATGGGACTCTACTTGGCGTGGAAGGCAAGCCCTAGCCCTCCTCCTTTGTAACCGACCCTGTGTAACCCTAGCCCTCTCCGGTGTCTATATAAACCGGAGGGTTTTAGTCCGTAGGACAACATACAATCATACCATAGGCTAGCTTCTAGGGTTTAGCCTCTCTGATCTCATGGTAGATCTACTCTTGTACTACCCATATCATCAATATTAATCAAGCAGGACGTATGGTTTTACCTTCATCAAGAGGGCCTGAACCTGGGTAAAACATCATGTCCCCTGCCTCCTGTTACCAGTACGGATATGTATATCTCCTCCTTTGTAACCGACCTTGTGTAACCCTAGCCCTCTCCGGTGTCTATATAAACCGGAGGGTTTTAGTCTGTAGGACAACATACAATCATACCATAGGCTAGCTTCTAGGGTTTAGCCTCTCTGATCTCGTGGTAGATCTACTCTTGTACTACCCATATCATCAATATTAATCAAGCAGGACGTAGGGTTTTACCTCCATCAAGAGGGCCTGAACCTGGGTAAAACATCGTGTCCCCTGCCTCCTGTTACCATCCGCCTTAGACGCACAGTTCGGGACCCCCTACCCGAGATCCGCCGGTTTTGACACCGACATTGGTGCTTTCATTGAGAGTTCCTCTGTGTCGTCGCCGTTAGGCTTGATGGCTCCTTCTATCATCGATAGCGATGTAGTCCAGGGTGAGACTTTTCTCCCCGGACAGATCTTTGTGTTCGGCGGCTTCGCACTGTGGGCCAACTCGCTTGGCCATCTGGAGCAGATCGAAAGTTACGCCCCTGGCCACCAGGTCAGATTTGGAAGCTTAAACTACACGGCCGATATCCGCGGAGACTTGATCTTCGACGGATTCGAGCCTCTGCCTTGTGCGCCATGCGGTCACGATGAGTACGATTTAGCTCTACCATTAGACAGTGTTCAAGAGATCGCACCGGCAGCCGCCCCGACCCTCAATTTGGAGCCAGTTGTGTCGTCCATCGATGGATGGATGGACCCCACCACGGAGGCCTTACCCTCAGCGGCGGTCGAGCCGAACATCGACCTTACCCTGCACGAGAGCCGTGTTGTTAGACTGCCGGATCCTTCTCCGGCCATGGACTCTGAACCGCCTGCGCTCATTTCTAGCGAATCCGATTGGGCGTCGATCATGGAGTTTACCTCCGCGGATATTTTTCAGCACTCGCCCTTTGGCGACATACTGAACTCACTAAGGTCTCTCTCCTTGTCAGGAGGATCCTGGCCGAACTATGTCCGGCAGGATTGGGATGCGGATGACGAAGAAATTCGCTGCCCACCCACCACCCACTTAGTAGCCACTGCCAACGACTTAACCGACACGCTCGACTTCGACTCCGAAGACATCGACGGTATGGACGACGATGCAGGAGACAAAGAGGAACCACTGCCCATAGGGCATTGGACAGCCACCTCATCATACAATATATACATGGTGGACACACCCAAAGAAGTTAATGGCGACGAGACAGCGGAGGATGACCCCTCCAAGAAGCAACCCAAGCGCCAACGTCAGCGGCACCGCTCTAAGTCCCGCCAAAGCAAAAGTGGTGATACCGGCACAGGAGATAATAACACTCCGGATAGTGTCGAAGATGGAAACAATCCCCTCCAGCAAGATTTAGAGCAGGAGGATGGAGGAGCCAGCCCTCCAGAGAGAGCGGCAGATGGAGAGGCGGAGGATGATAATTACATGCCCCCCTCCGAAGACGAGGCAAGCCTCGACGATGCCAAATTCGCCGGGCCAAAGGATCCTGTCGAACAAGAGCGCTTCAAGCGCCGGCTTATAGCCACGGCAAATAGCCTTAAGAAAAAGCAGCAGCAGCTTCAAGCTGATCAAGATCTGCTAGCTGATAGATGGACTGAAGTCCTCGCGGCCAAGGAATATAAACTCGAACGCCCCTCCAAGAGTTACCCAAAATGCAGGTTACTACCCCGACTGGAGGAAGAAGCGTATGTCATGGCTGATCAGCCACCTCGTGGCCGCGATAGAGAGGCATTCCAGCCAAAAACTCAGCTTGCACCCCAACATCATTCAAATAAAAAGGCATGGGGAAATACGCCAGACCTGTGAGACGTATTGGAGGACAAAGCAAAGCATGCAAGATCGATCTATGGATCACAAGGGCGCGCCACTATGCGAGACGATAAACGTCACGCCGGATATAGTAAAAGTAAATCCGGCCGGGCCGAACACAGCGGGCAAGACCCATTCGAGTTGTGTCGCGATATAGCCCAATACAGAGGCACCGCACACCCCCTATGCTTCACAGACGAAGTAATGGATCATCAAATCCCAGAGGGTTTCAAACCCGTAAATATTGAATCATACGACGGCACAACAGATCCTGCGGTATGGATTGAGGATTTCCTCCTCCACATCCACATGGCCCGCGGTGATGACTTACACACCATTAAATACCTCCCACTAAAGCTCAAAGGACCAGCGCGGCATTGGCTTAATAGCTTGCCAGCAGAGTCCATTAGCTGTTGGGAAGATCTGGAGGCCGCATTCCTCGACAACTTTCAGGGCACTTATGTGCGACCACCAGATGCTGATGACTTGAGCCACATAATTCAGCAGCCAGAAGAATCGGCCAGGCAATTCTGGACTCGGTTCCTAACAAAGAAAAATCAAATCGTCGACTGTCCGAATGCAGAGGCCCTAGCAGCTTTCAAACACAACATCCGCGACGAGTGGCTAGCCCGGCACCTTGGTCAGGAAAAGCCGAAATCTATGGCAGCCCTCACGACACTCATGACCCACTTTTGCGCGGGAGAAGACAGTTGGCTGGCTTGCAGTAATAACATATCAAAGAACCATGGTACTTCGGATACCAAGGACGGCAATAGCAGGTCATGTCGCACCAAACATAAGCGTCGCATTAACAGCGACAATACCGAGGATACGGCAGTCAATGCCAGATTCAAAGGCTCTAAACCCGGTCAACGGAAAAAGCCATTCAAAAGAAGCACTCCGGGCCCATCCAGTTTGGACCATATACTCGACCACTCGTGTCAAATACACGGTACCCCCGACAAGCCAGCCAACCACACCAACAGGGATTGTTGGGTGTTCAAGCAGGCCGGCAAGTTAATTGCCGAAGACAAAGATAAGGGGTCACACAGCGATGACGAAGAGGAGCCCCGGCAGCCGAACACCGGAGGACATAAGAGGTTCCCCCCACAAGTGCGGACGGTGAACATGATATACGCAACACACATCCCCAAGAGGGAGCGGAAGCGTGCGCTCAGGGACGTATATGTGTTGGAGCCAGTCACCCCAAAGTTCAACCCGTGGTCCTCCTGTCCGATCACCTTCGATCGCAGGGAGCACCCCACTAGCATCCGTCATGGCGGATTCGCCGCACTGGTCCTAGACCCAATCACTGACGGATTTCACCTCACTCGAGTCCTTATGGATGGCGGCAGCAGCCTGAACCTGCTTTACCAGGACATAGTGCACAAAATGGGTATAGACCCCTCAAGGATCAAACCCACGAAAACGACCTTTAAAGGCGTCATACCAAGTGTAGAGGCCCATTGCACAGGCTCAATTACACTTGAAGTGGTCTTCGGATCCCCGGATAACTTCCGAAGCAAAGAATTAATCTTCGATATAGTCCCGTTCCACAGTGGCTATCATGCACTGCTCGGGCAAACCGCATTTGCGAAATTCAATGCGGTACCACATTATGCATACCTCAAGCTCAAGATGCCAGGACCTCGGGGGGTTATTACAGTTAATGGAAACACAGAGTGCTCTCTCTGAACGGAGGAGCACACTGCGGCCCTCGCAGCGGAAGCGCAAAGCGGCCTCTCAAGGCAATCCACCAGTTCGGCGTTTCAAAACCCGGAGACCTTCAAGCGCGCTCAGAGTAATTGGCAACTAGACCGCCTGGCACGATCTGAGCTCATGTAGCAATGCGGCCCCCACCCCAATCCCAGCCAAACAGCGAAATCCGTGCCACGCGTACATAATTACGCATTAAAAATACCATGGGCACAGGTGGGGAGGGGGCACAACTACGGCACGCCCCAATATGCGGCCTAAACCGCACTAGGGGCTTCCCCGCTTTGCTATTTTTCTCTTTCAAGACCTTAATCTCTGGAAACCCTGTCCGGCAGCATGATTGTCGAACACATGATGCAGCAACCAAGGAGGCAGAAAGCTACATCACACCATGGAACTCCCAGGTGGATTACGATAACGAGTGAAATATTTGCTTTAATACTATTCCTCAGCTTGCCCTTGGAAGGGACATAGTCCTACTTTTTGCTTATCGCACTATATGTATCATTCTGCTTTAAGGCACCTTTTTGAATAAACAATGCATAACATTGCGACTATTATTGCATTCTTGTTTTATATATATGTGTTCATTAATGACGCCTTGCAACAGTACACTTTGGTACGACCAATACATCAGGGGCTTAAGTACCCCACAATATGGTGTGAGAAGTCCAAACACTTTCACAAGTGCGGCACCCCGAACTTATAGCATTATATGCATCAGCTCCGAATCATGTCTTTGGTCAAATGTTGGGTTTGCCCGGCTCCTATGTTTTGGTACCTTACGTTCCGCTCTATCGGCTAAGGTAGCACTAGGAGAACTACTGCGATTGTGCCCTGGTTCTGCTGGGATAAGCATCTCAGTAGAGAAAGCTAAAACTAACTGTCATGATAAGGCGAGAGACTGGTCGCTGTTCGGCGAGGTTTTGAGTCCCTAAAGACTTATGCCGCTTAGAGCGAGGAGCTGGTCCTGTCCGGCTTATAGGCGTGTATCGCGCCCTGAATTCGGCCTTCCGAATACTAGGGGCTTCGCTGAAATTTAAAATTATAGAATTGTATGGCTAAGTGAGAGTGATAAAGCATTATTAGTCTGGTTGCCTTGTTCGCTGTGCTGAGCACCTCCCTCGAAGGACCCAAAAATGGGAACAAGAGTGCTCAGGTTTATCCCGAACACCCCAGCACTCGCGGCATGGGGGCAGAAGCTGAGGACTAGCCATCTCTCAGATTGGATAAACAGCCAAACAGAAGGTAATATTTTAAATTCAAACAAGCGTTGCATAGCGCATATGAAACTAGTTTTCATCATACAGGATCACACGAGCAAGTTCACTCAAATATTACATCCTTTGGACATTCGTCCGCTACAAGACGGGCACCCTTCAAGACACCCTCATAATAAATTTCGGGGGTGCGATGCTCCTTGCCCTGCGGAAGTCCTTCCTTGATCAGCTTCACGGTGTCTAGCTTGGCCCATTACACCTTCACACGGGCGAAAGCCCGGCGTGCACCTTCGATCCAGACGGACCGCTTGATGACTTCCAGCCGTGGGCAGGCATCCACAAGCCGCCTCACCAGGCCGAAGTAGCTGTTCGGAAGGGCGTTGCCAGGCCACAGCCAGACTACAAGGCCCTTCATGGCCTGTTCGGCCGCCTTGTGCAGCTCGACCAACTGCTTTAGCTGGTCGCTCAGAGGCATCGGGTGTTTGGTCCCAGTATACTCAGACCAGAACAGCTTCTCTGTTGAGCTTCCCTCCTCGGCCTGGTAAAACTATGCGGCATCCGACATGCTGCGGGGCAAATCTGCGAATGCTCCTGGAGAGCTCTGAATTCGGGTAAGTAATAGGTAATTTACTTTCACATGCTTGCTTTGCATATAGAATGCCTTACCCGCCGCTATTTTCTTCATCGCGTCAATCTCCTGGAGGGCCTTTTGGGCTTCGGCCTTGGCACTCTTTGCGCTCTCGAGGGCCGCGGCAAGCTCAGACTCTCGCGTCTTTGAGTCAAGCTCCAACGCCTCGTGCTTCGTCACGAGGGCCTGGAGCTCTTGCTGCACCTCGCCCACCCGAGCCTCTTGCCTTTCCCGCTCGGTGCACTCCTTGGCCGCTTTATCTTCGGCCTCGGACAGCACTTGCTTTAGGGTCGCCACTTCGGTCGTGGCCCTTGGCAAATTCATGATGATCCTGTCATTTTGCAATCGCATTCTTTTCATACATATCCATAGACTAGGTACTACTTACCTTTTTTCTCCTCGAGCTGCCTCTCGGCAAGGCCGAGCTCGTCCTTGGACCCTTTAAGGTCCTGCTTCAGTGCCGCGACCTCCGCAGTCAGTGCGGCAGATGCCAGCAGTGAAGCCTGCATACGCATCAGGGGCTACTGTCTATGCGGTAATATTTTTCCTATATTTTAAACACTTACCTCAAAGCCTCTAAGAAGGCTGGCACATGCTTCAGTCAGTCCGCTCTTGGCGGACTGAACCTTCTGGACCACCGCACTCATAATAGTACGGTGCTCCTCGTCGATGGAAGCGCTGCGAAGCGCTCCCAGCAGATTGTCCGGCGCCTCTGGATGGACAGAGGTCACTGGCACAGGCGTCTTGCCCCTCTTGGAAGGAGGCCGCCTGCACGAGTCCGG
Organism: Triticum aestivum; assembly: GCF_018294505.1. Classification (NCBI taxonomy): domain Eukaryota; kingdom Viridiplantae; phylum Streptophyta; class Magnoliopsida; order Poales; family Poaceae; genus Triticum; species Triticum aestivum. The sequence goes on from NC_057812.1 coordinate 533,219,121, forward strand.
AACCACTGGAGGCTCCGGCGCGGTGTTCGGCTGAGGGCCGAACTCGGAGCCCTCAGGGGCCTTGTTCCCTCTGCTCCCGGAGTCCGTAAGGTCGCCTTGAGGCGCCTCCGGGACTGTCTCCCCTCGACCCGTTGCCTCTTGAGACAATACCTCGGCGTCGTCTGCAGGGCAAGGGGAGGTGGCGGTCGGAAGTGGATCGCTATCCATATCCGACGAGCCCAGGGAGCCGTCCGATGATACATCGATACGGGCTCGTGGCAGTCTGCATAATATTCGGCGTTAGGGGAAGCAATGCGACAAAGGAATGCTATGAGTTACTCTGCTATCCGAATACTTACGACTTCGCCAGGGGCTTGGCCCTGAGCAGCAACTCGTCTTCGCCTGCGGCGGCGGTGGTAGAACTGCCCGGAAGGAGAGTCCTTCCCTTCTTGGACCCTTCGCCCCCCCCCCCCGGTTGGGGCGGCCTTCCTTTTCTTGTCTCCCCCATCTGAAGGGGGAGCATCTTCTTCTTCCTCCTCGTCTTCGGGGGAGGAGTGTGTCGCAGAGTTATCGGACGATGAGTCCGATGATGCCTGGCATCGGGAACTCTTTCGGGTTCCCTTGGCCTTCTTGGTCTTCTCCGGCACCTTGTAAGGAGCCGGAGTCAACATCTTCGTCAGGAGAGTGTCTGCTGGGCCTTCGGGCAAAGGAGCCGGACAGTCGATCTGTCCGGCCATCTCCTGCCAGTCCTGTCAAAGGTATGGGAGCTTAGATCCCGCATAGAGTCAAACTATGAAAAACAAGTATCCTGTGAGAGGTAAAATAGCTTACCGCACTGGCTTGGCGCTTCGTGCAGAATCCGCGATCCTCGGTAGTGGGAGGGGGAACCTCGGCACCCTTGAATAGCACCTTCCAGGCATCCTCGTGAGTTGTGTCGAAGAGCCTGTTCAGAGTTCGGTGCTGGGCCGGGTCGAACTCCCACAAGTTGAAAGCCCGTTGTTGGCACGGGAGGATCCGGCGGATGAGCATGACCTGGACTACGTTTACGAGTTTGAGCTTCTTGTTCACCATGTTTTGAATACATGTTTGGCGTCCGATCAGCTCTCCCGAACTACCCCAGGACAGGCCCTTCTCTTGCCAAGAGGTGAGCCGCGTGGGGATGCCAGATCGGAACTCGGGGGCCGCTGCCCATTTAGGGTCACGCGGCTCGGTGATGTAGAACCACCCCGATTGCCACCCCTTTACGGTCTCCACGAAGGAGCCCTCGAGCCATGTGACGTTGGGCATATTGCACACCATGGCGCCTCGGCACTCCGCCTGGCGGCCGCTCACTACCTTCAGCATGACATTGAAGGTCTTCAGCCATAAGCCGAAGTGGGGATTGATGCGAAGGAAGGCCTCACACACGACAATAAACGCAGAGATGTTGAGGATGAAGTTCGGGGCCAGATCATGAAAATCTAGGCCGTAGTAGAACATGAGCCCCCGGACGAATGGGTGGAGAGGGAATCCCAGTCCGCGGAGGAAATGGGTAAGGAACACTACCCTCTCATGGGGCCTGGGGGTGCGGATGAGCTGCCTCTCATCTGGGAGCCGGTGCGCGATGTCGTCGGGCAGGTATCCGGCTCTCCTCAGCTTCTTGATGTGTCCCTCCGTGATGGAGGAGACCATCCACCTGCCTCCCGCTCCGGACATGGTTGGAGAAGGTCGAGGTGGGAAATGCGGACTTGGGCGCTGGAGCTCGAGTGTGAGAAAATGGATGAGCAAAGGAGGAAAAAGGCATGGATGAAAAGGTGAATCCTTATCCCTTTATATGGGCGGACGAAACTATGCGTCCCCACTAGCCTGGTAAAACTCGCTTATCCCCCAAGCGTCGTAATCGATGGTGCGGTTGGGTTACCCACGCCCATATTGATGAGAATCCCGTGATAAGGGGACACGATCTCTGCTTTGACAAGACGTGTCAAAAAACTGCCTCGCGTTATGTGCGGGGTTGGTTAAAGGAAACGGTTTGAATAATCACCGGGCCATGACATAATGTCGTGTTGCAAAAACAAGTCAGCAAATTAGATTTGTGGAAATATTATTCTCTCTACGGTGGTATGTGGAACTTATTTTGCACGGTCGGACACTATCCTTGTATTCAAATTCTTTCGTGATGTATTCGGAGGAGGAACCCAACTTGCAATGCCGAAGACAAGACTGTGGGCCGGACTCATCGTCATTGAAGCCTGGTTCAGGGGCTACTGAGGGAGTCTTGGATTAGGGGGTCTCCGGACAGCCGGATTATATCCTTTGGCCGGACTATTAGACTATGAAGATACAAGATTGAAGACTTCGTCTCGTGTCCGGATGGGACTCTACTTGGCGTGGAAGGCAAGCTAGGCAGTACGGATATGTATATCTCCTCCTTTGTAACCGACCTTGTGTAACCCTAGCCCTCTCCGGTGTCTATATAAACCGGAGGGTTTTAGTCCGTAGGACAACATACAATCATACCATAGGCTAGCTTCTAGGGTTTAGCCTCTCTGATCTCGTGGTAGATCTACTCTTCTACTACCCATATCATCAATATTAATCAAGCGGGACGTAGGGTTTTACCTCCGTCAAGAGGGCCTGAACCTGGGTAAAACATCGTGTCCCCTGCCTCCTGTTACCATCCACCTTAGACGCACAGTTCGGGACCCCCTACCCGAGATCCGCCGGTTTTGACACCGACAAGCTTCCTAAAATTGCCCTAGGTCTTCATGAGCAAGCAAGTTGGATGCACACCCAATTAGTTTTTGTTTTTTGCTTTCATAAACTTATAGCTCTAGTGCATCCGTTGCATGGCAATCCCTACTCACTCACATTAATATCTATTGATGGGCATCTCCATAGCCCGTTGATACGCCTAGTTGATGTGAGACTATCTCCTTCTTTTTGTCTTCTCCACAACCACCTTCTATTCCACCTATAGTGCTATATCCATGGCTCACGCTCATGTATTGGGTGAAAGTTGAAAAGGTTTGAGAACATCAAAAGTATGAAACAATTGCTTGGCTTGTCATCGGGGTTGTGCATGATTTAAATATTTTGTGTGATGAAGATGGAGCATAGCCAGACTATATGGTTTTGTAGGGATAAGCTTTCTTTGGCCATGTTATTTTGAGAAGACATAATTATTTTGTTAGTATGCTTGAAGTATTATTGTTTTTAAGTCAATATTAAACTTTTTTGAATCATACATATCTGAACATTCATGCCACAATAAAGATAATTACATGCATAAATATGTTAGGTAGCATTCCACATCAAAAATTCTATTTTTATCATTTACCTACTCGAGGACGAGCAGGAATTAATCTTGGGGATGCTTGTTACATCTCCAACATACCTATAATTTTTTATTGTTCCATGCTATTATATTATCTGGTTTTTGGGACTAACCTATTAACCTAGAGCCCAGTGCCAGTTCTTATTTTTTCCTTGTTTTAGAGTTTTGCAGATAAGGAATACCAAACGGAATCCAAACGGAATGAAACTTTCGCGATGATTTTTCTTCGACCAGAAGATATCTAGAGGGCTTGGAGTGCATGTTTGGAAAGTCGTGAGGTGGCCACAAGGTCAGGAGGCGCGCCCAGGGGGTAGGGCGTGCCCCCACCCTTGTGGGCCCCTCGTGACTCCACCGACCTATTTCTTCCGCCTATATATTCTCAAATATCCCAAAACCTTCCAGGGGAGCCACGAAACCACTTTTTCACCACCGCAACCTTCTGTACCCGTGAGATTCCATCTAGGCGCCTTCTCCGGCGTCCTGCCGGAGGGGGATTCGATCACGGTGGGCTTCAACATCAACACCATTGCCTCTCCAATGAAGCATGAGTTGTTTACCACAGACCTACGGGTCGATAGCTAGTAGTTAGATGTCTTCTTCTCTCTCTTTGATTCTCAATACCATGTTCTCCTTGATGTTCTTGGAGATCTATTTGATGTAATACATTTTTGCGGTGTGTTTGCCGAGATCCGATGAATTGTGGATTACGATCAGCTTATCTATGAATATTATTTGAATCTCCTCTAAATTCTTATATGCATGATTTGATATCTTCGCAAGTCTCTTCGAACTATCGATTTGGTTTGGCCAACTAGATTTGTTTTTCTTGCAATGGGAGAAGTGCTTAGCTTTGGGTTCAATCTTGCGGTGCTCGATCCTAGTGACAGACGGGGAACCGACATGTATTGTATTGTTGCCATCGAGGATAATAAGATGGGGTTTTCATCATATTGCTTGAGTTTATCCCGGTACATCATTTCAGCTTACTTAATGTGTTACTCTGTTCTTCATGAACTTATTACTCTAGATGCAGGCAGGAGTCAGTCTACTTGATATGGACGTGATGCCTATATTCATGATCATTGCCTTAGATATCGTCATAATTATGCGCTTTTCTATCAATTGCTCGGCAGTAATTTCTTCACCCACCGTAATATTTTCTATCTTGAGAGAAGCCTCTAGTGAAACCTATGGCCCCCGGGTTTATTTTCCATCATATAAGTTTCTGATCTACAATTTTAGTTTTTGATTTACTTTCTTTTGCAATCTTTTACTTTCCGTTCCATAAACCAAAAATACCAAAAATATTACTTTACCCTTTATCCAGCTATATCAGATCTTACTTTGCAAATAACCGTGAAGGGATTGACAACCCCTTTATTGCGTTGGGTGCAAGTAGGTGTTTGTTTGTGCAGGTAATCGGTGGCTTGTGCGTTGTCTCCTACTAGATTGATACCTTTGGTTCTCAAAACTGAGGGAAATACTTACTCTACTTTGCTGCATCACCCTTTCCTCTTCAAGGGAAAAATCAACGCAAGATCAAGAGGTAGTAGGGGAAATGTGACTTGTGATCAGGGAGAAAAGGGGGAGAGGAAGGGGGCGGGGGTAGAAATTTCGACGGTTCGCCAAAAAATTTGAAATGTGGAGGGAAACTTTGCGGTGTGTCGTCAGACACCATTCACTTTGAACGACTATGTGCATCCCAAACGATTCTTCTGCTTTATGCACATGGGATGAGTTTGAAAATTCAAATTTTGGTGGAGGGGTACTGTCCACATCCACGGCATTGCACAATTTAACATCACTTGCTAATTTGGGCATACAAAAGAGCATAAAACACAGACCACACTTACTGAATCGAGCAATTTAAGTAATTAAACAGAGCCAGTTGACCTAAACATTGCTCTAACAAAAGACCAACATTAAAAACAAAGGCTAAGTACGCATAATTTTAACAAAGCCGCCGCTGCGCCGGCCTATGCATCCCCGGTGTGAGATGAGATGTTGATGACTTGTCCTGGCGACATGCCGTCGTTGGTGGACTCCGCGTCCCCCCTGCTGAAGTCGACCGTGTCCTCATCCTCATCCTCCTCCTCGGCGCCGCACTCGAGGCTGTAGTACTCATAGTACTGGTTGTGCCAGAGCTTGAGTTGGTACTCCACCACCAATTCCTCGATGGACAGACTCTTCTCTACCTCGTTCTCGGCCATGCGCAACTCCTCCTCCAGGCGCTTCTCGATCTCCGCCACCTCGTGCATCTCCAGCTCTCGCTCAGCAATCTCATGAGGAAGCAGGTGATCCATGGCCACTGCCGCCTTTTCGGATGTGGGTTGCATGCTAGATTCTGAGGTGGCCTAGAATATCTTGGTGTGTGCATCCTCGATCTTGGTGTGGATGGCCTCGACCCGGGCCAGGGCAACATTGGCGGCATGTACGACAGCTCGAGCACTCTCGGCATTTCTAGCCGCCGTCGCAGTAGCAGCTGCAGCTGTCTCGGCTGCTGTAGCTGCCATGTCGGTTGCCGCAGACGCCCTCTCGGTGGATGCGGCCGTGCTCAATGCGGATGCGGCGGCACTCTCGACGCAGGTGGTGACTGATGACCCACAAGTATAGGGGATCTATCGTAGTCCTTTCGATAAGTAACAGTGTCGAACCCAACGAGGAGCAGAAGGAAATGATAAGCGGTTTCCAGCAAGGTATTCTCTGCAAGTACTAAAATAAGTGGGAACAGATAGTTTTGTGATAGGATAATTTGTAACGAGCAACAAGTAACAAAAGTAAATAAAGTGCAGCAAGGTGGCCCAATCCTTTTTGTAGCAAAGGACAAGCCTGGACAAACTCTTATATAGAGAAAAGCGCTCCCGAGGACACATGGGAATATGGTCAAGTTAGTTTTCATCACGTTCATATGATTCGCGTTCGGGACTTTGATAATTTGGTATGTGGGTGGAACGGTGCTTGGGTACTGTCCTTACTTGGACAAGCATCCCACTTATGATTAACCTCTATTGCAAGCATCCGCAACTACAACAAAAGTATTAAGGTAAACCTAACCATAGCATGGAACATATGGATCCAAATCAGCCCCTTACGAAGCAATGCATAAACTAGGGTTTAAGCTTCTGTCACTCTAGCAACCCATCATCTACTTATAACGTCCCAATGCCTTCCTCTAGGCCCAAATAATGGTGAAGTGTTATGTAGTCGATGTTCACATAACACCACTAGAGGAGAGACAACATACATCTCATCAAAATATCAAACGAATACCAAATTCACATGACTACTAATAGCAAGACTTCTCCCATGTCCTCGGGAACAAACATAACTACTCACAAAGCATAATCATGTTAATAATCAGAGGGGTATTAATATGCATATAGGATCTGAACATATGATCTTCCACCAAATAAACCAACTAGCATCAACTACAAGGAGTAATTAACACTACTAGCAACCCACTAGTACCAATCCCGGACTTCGAGACAATAATTGGATATGAACTAGGGTTTTGAGAGGACATGGTGCTGGTGAAGATGTTGATGGAGATTGCCCTCTCCCGATGAGAAGAGCGTTGGTGGTGACGATGGCGATGATTTCCCCCTCCCGGAGGGAAGTTTCCCTGGCAGAACAGCTCTGTCAGAGCCCTAGATTGGATCCGCCAAGGTTCCTCCTCGTGGCGGCGGAGTTTTGTCCGAGGAGATGGCTTATGTTTTTTTCCTCATCGAAAGACTCCATATAGCAGAAGATGGTCATCGGAGGGCCACCAGGGGGCCCACGAGGTAGGGGCGCGCCCACGGGGGTAGGGCGCGCCCCCCACCCTCGTGGGTAGGGTGTGGCCCCCCTGGTGAACTTCTTGCGCTCATTATTTTCTATATATTCTGAAAATGTCTTCCGTGAAGTTTCAGGACTTTTGGAGCTGTGTAGAATAGATCTCTAATATTTGCTCCTTTTCCAGCCCAGAATCCCAGCTACCAACATTCTCCCTCTTTATGTAAACCTTGTAAAATAAGAGATAATAGGCATAAGTATTGTGACATAATGTGTAATAACATCCCATAATGCAATAAATATAGATATAAAAGCATGATGCAAAATGGCCGTATCAACTCCCCCAAGCTTAGACCTCGCTTGTCCTCAAGCGAAAGCTGAAATCGAAAAATATGTCCACATGTTTAGAGATAGAGGTGTCGATAAAAGTAAAATACGGACATGAGGGCATCATGATCATTCTTAGAACAACAACTTATATAATTCTTGTCATATGATTTCTTATGCTAGAGTAATAATTCAATCACAATTTCAAGTATGGATCGTAAACCTCATTGAAAACTAACAAACTATAGTCTCAATCATTGGAGCAATTGCAATTTACCATAACATAGGAAAGAGTCAATATATAAGAGCTTTTCAGCAAGTCCACATACTCAACTATCATATAGTCTTTCACAATTGCTGACACTCACGCAATACTTATGGGTATGGAGTTTTAATCAGACATAGAGAAAGATAGGGGCTTATAGTTTTGCCTCCCAACGTTTTACCTCAAGGGTAATGTCAACAATAATAGTTCATGAAAACTCACATCTAATTAGCCATATATACCAAGATCTTTCCAACATACTGTGCTTGCCAAAGGATAAAATGTAAAAAGGAAGGGTGAAGACCACCATGACTCTTATGCACGGTAGGAGATAAAAGTAAAAGATAAGCCCTTTGCAGAGGGAAGCAGAGGTTGTCATGCGCTTTTAGGGTTGGATGCACAAAATCTTAATGCGAAAGAACGTCACTTTATATTGCCACTTGTGATATGGACCTTTATTATGCAGTCTGTCGCTTTTATTTCTTCCATATAACACGATCGTATAAAGCTTATTTTCTCCCACACTAATAAGTCATACATATTTAGAGAGCAATTTTTGTTGCTTGCACCGATGACAACTTACTTGGAGGATCTTACTCAATCCATAGGTAGGTATGGTGGACTCTCATGGCAAAACTGGTTTAAGGGTATTTGTAAGCACAAGTAGTATCTCTACTTGGTGCGATGAATTTGGCTAGCATGAGGGGGAAAGGCAAGCTCAACCATGTTGGATGATCCATGACAATATAATTTATCTCAGATGTAAGAAAACATAACCCATTACGTTGTCTTCCTTGTCCAACGTCAACTCTTTAGCATGTCATATTTTAATGAGTGCTCACAATCATAAAAGATGTCCAAGATAGTATATTTATATGGGAAGACCTCTCTTTCTTTATTACTTCCTATTAATTGCAATGATGACCAAAACTATGTTTGTCAACTCCCAACAACTTTTATTCATCATATTTTTTCTATGTGAGCTCATTACTCTCCATAAGATCCATATGATCTCTTTGTTTCCTTTTTTATTTATTTCTCTTTTCTTTTATTCACTTAGGATCATGGCAAAATAATCAAGCCCTTGACTCAACACTAATCTTTATTATATATAGCTCACGGACTCAATTACATAGAGGGATCATAAAGCAAAAGTCAAAACTAGATCATGCCATAAACTTTATTCTACTAGATCAAGATATTACCAAAAGGATCGAAATAAGAAAAACGGCAAAGATAAAAGTGATGGTGATACGATACCGGGGCACTTCCCCCAAGCTTGGCAGTTTCCAAGGGGAGTGCCCATACCAGATACTCAATTCTTCTTTGTTGGTGGAGAAGGTGATGGTTTTGTTGATGGCGTAGGTTTCTTCCTTAATTTACGCTTGAGGACAGAGTTTTGGTCCCTTAGGTCATCGATCTCCTGCTCCAGGCTCAGTATCTTTTTGCATAGTTCCTACTTGTTTTCCTGCAAGAGGCAAAAAGGGATAAAATCGATCTTAGGTTTCTTTACTCTATCTGGGAGGCTTGACTTTTTGAACTCCACATGCATGTCCCCAGGTTGAGGTAATGGGACTTCGTCTTCTTCTGAGCTCGTATCCTCCCTTCCCTTGGGTTCATAGTCCTCTTCTTCTTCCGTAGTCCAACCACAATGCTCCACATCCCCATAGACCTTAGGATCTGCAAGGTAATCAGCCACATAGCTTTCTCCTTCCAAATCCTAGGACGACATGTTGCTCTAATCTGCAGCAGGACATCTTGAAACAAAAATAGAGAATATTTGCGTGATACAGGAGTCAAAACCTTCGGGAGATCATGTAATGAATTTTTACCGACCAAAATACGTGTCGTGTAAGAAAACAGAGTCCGGAAAGCACACGAGGTGCCCACGAGGGTAGGGCGCACCCTCCACCCTCGTGGATCCCTCATGTCCTTCCCGGACTGCTTCTTATTTTTCTATTTTTCTAAATATTCCAAAACGGAGAAATATTGCCTTAAAACTGTTTTGGAGTTGGTTTACGTACTGTACCACATACCTATTCCTTTTCGGAGTCTAAAACGTTCCGGAAAGTGTCCCTTATGTATTCCTCTGGGGTTACAGTTTCAATAACATTTGTTTCAACATTTATGGGATTACCTGAGATATAGTGTTTGATTCTTTGACCGTTCACCACCTTCGGATTTGTGCCTTCGAAGTTGTTGATTTTTATGGCACCGGAACGATAGACCTCCTCGATAACGTAAGGACCTTCCCATTTAGAGAGAAGTTTTCCTGCAAAAAATCTTAAATGAGAGTTGTATGGCAATACATAATCGCCTACATTAAACTCACGCTTTTGTATCCTTTTATCATGCCATCTTTTAACTTTTTCTTTAAACAACTTGGCATTTTCGTAGGCTTGGGTTCTCCATTCATCGAGTGAGCTAATATCAAATAACCTCTTCTCACCGGCAAGTTTAGAATCATAATTGAGCTCTTTAATAGCCCAATATGCCTTGTGTTCTAGTTCGAGAGGTAAGTGACATGCTTTTCCATAAACCATTTTATACGGAGACATACCCATGGGATTTTTATATGCAGTTCTATAAGCCCATAATGCATCATCAAGTTTCTTGGACCAATTCTTTCTAGACCTATTGACAGTCTTTTGCAAAATTAATTTGAGCTCTCTATTACTCGATTCTACTTGACCACTAGACTGAGGGTGATAAGGAGATGCAATTCTATGATTAACATCATACTTAGCAAGCATTTTACGGAAAGCGCCATGAATAAAATGTGAACCACCATCAGTCATTAAATATCTAGGGACTCCAAATCTTGGAAAAATAACGTCTTTACGCATTTTAATAGAAGTGTTATGATCAGCACTACTAGTTGGAATAGCTTCAACCCACTTAGTAACGTAATCAACAGCAACTAAAATATGTGTATATCCATTAGAGGCAGGAAAAGGTCCCATATAGTCAAAGCCCCAAACATCAAATGGTTCAATAACGAGTGAATAGTTCATAGGCATTTCTTGACGTCTACTAATATTACCAATTCTTTGACATTTATCACAAGATAAGACAAACTTACGGGCATCTTTGAAGAGAGTAGGCCAATAAAACCAGATTGCAATACCTTATGTGTAGTTCTATCTCCAGCATGGTGTCCTCCATAAGCTTCGGAGTGACACTTGCGTAGGATTTGTTCATGTTCATGATCAGGTACACAATGTCTAATAACACCATCTACTCCTTTATAAAGATGTGGGTCATCCCAAACTAATGTCTCAAATCATAGAAGAACTTTTTCTTTTGCTGGTATGTGAAACTAGGTGGTATGAATTTGGCAACAATGTAATTAGCATAATCAGCATACCAAGGAGCAGTATGAGAGGCATTTATGACATTTAATTGCTCATCAGGAAAGCTATCATCAATAGGTAGTGGGTCATCAAGCACATTTTCTAACCTAGACAAGTTGTCTGCAACGGGGTTCTCAGCTCCCTTTCTATCAACAATATGTAAATCAAATTCTTGTAGCAAGAGAACCCATCTAATAAGTCTAGGTTTAGCATCTTTCTTTTCCATAAGATATTTAATAGCAGCATGATCAGTGTGAATAGTTACTTTAGAATCAACAATATAAGGTATGAACTTATCACAAGCAAATACAACTGCTAAGAATTCTTTTTCAGTAGTAGCATAATTTCTTTGAGCATTGTCTAGGGTTTTACTAGAATATTGAATAACATTTAATTTCTTATGAACTCTTTGCCCTAGAACAGCACCTATAGCATAATCACTAGCATCACATATAATTTCAAAGGGTAAATTCCAATCAGGTGGCTGAACAATAGGTGCAGAGATCAATGCTTTCTTAAGTATTTCAAATGCTTCTACACAATGATCATCAAAGACAAATGGTATATATTTTTGTAATAAATTAGTCAGAGGCCGAGAAATTTTTGAGAAGTCCTTAATGAACCTCCTATAAAATCCGGCGTGACCAAGGAAACTTCTTATACCTTTGATGTCCTTGGGGCATGGCATCTTTTCAATAGCATCAACTTTGGCTTTATCAACTTCAATACCTCTTTCAGAAACTTTATGCCCCAAGACAATACCTTCATTAACCATAAAGTGGCACTTTTCCCAATTCAAGACAAGATTAGTTTCTTCACATCTCTGTAAAACTCGATCAAGGTTTCTCAAGCAATCATCAAAAGAAGATCCATAGACGGAGAAATCGTCCACGAAAACCTCACAAATCTTTTCACAAAAGTCAGAGAATATAGCCATCATGCATCTTTGAAAGGTAGCAGGTGCATTACATAAACCAAAAGGCATACGTCTATAAGAAAAAGTACCAAAAGGGCAAGTAAAAGTAGTCTTTGATTGATCTTTGGCTGACACGGGTATTTGAGAGAAGCCAGAATAACCATCTAGAAAGCAAAAATTTGTATGTTTGGATAATCTTTCTAGCATTTGATCTTTAAAAGGTAAGGGGTAATGATCCTTTTTAGTCGCCTTATTTAATTTGCGGAAATCAATTACCATCCTATAACCTGTAATAATTCTTTGAGGAATCAATTCATCTTTATCATTAGGAACGACAGTAATACCTCCCTTCTTAGGGACACAATGGACAGGACTTACCCACTGACTATCAGCAACAAGATATATTATACATGCCTCAAGGAGCTTTAGTATTTCCTTTCTTACCACTTCTTTCATTTTAGGATTCAGCCGTCGTTGATGATCATGAACTTGTTTAGCATCTTCTTCCAAATTTATTTTATGTTGACATAGAGTGGGACTAATGCTCTTAAGATCCTCAAGAGTATACCCAATAGCAGCACGGTGCTTCTTCAGAGTTTTCAATAATCTCTCTTCCTCATGCTTTGAAAGGTTAGCACTAATAATAACAGGATATATCTTTTTTTCATCAAGATAAGCATATTTAAGAGTATCAGGCAATGGTTTAAGCTCAAACATGGGATCACCCTTGGGTGGATGAGGATCCCCTAGGATTTCAACAGGCAAATTGTGTTTCAGGATAGGTTCCTGTTTAAAGAATACTTCATCTATTTCCCTTCTTTCATTCATAAACAAATCATTTTCATGGTTTAGCAAATATTGTTCTAAAGGATCACTAGGAGGTACGGCAATAGAAGCAAGACCAATAATTTCATCCTTACTAGGTAATTCTTCTTCACGGTGTTGTCTACTAAATTTAGAGAAATTAAATTCATGAGACATATCATCTAAACCGATAGTAACAACATCCTTTTCGCAATCTATCTTAGCATTAACAGTGTTTAAGAAGGGTTTACCAAATATAATGGGATAAAAGCTATCTTGTGGGAAACCAGGAACAAGAAAATCAGCAGGATATTTAGTTTTCCCACACAAGACTTTAACATCTCTAACAATTCCCATTGGTGAAATAGTATCTCTATTGGCAAGTTTAATTGTGACATCAATATCTTCTATCTCAGCAGGTGCAATATCATGCATAATTTCTTTGTATAAGTCGTAAGGTATTGCACTAGCACTAGCACCCATATCACAGAAGCCATGATTACAATGATCTCCTATTTTAACAGAAATAACAGGCATGCCTACCATAGGTCTGTTTTTATCTTTTGCACAAGGTTTAGCAATTCTAGCAGTCTCATCAAGGAAATGAATAACATGCCCATCAATATTATCAGACAAGAGATCTTTAACAATAGCAATACCAGGTTCAACTTTAATTTGCTCAGGAGGTGTATAAGTTTTAATATTGCTTTTACAAACCACAGTTGAAGCTTTAGCATGATCTTTTATCCTAACAGGAAAAGGTGGTTCTCAACATAAGCGGTAGGAATAATGTTATCATTATAAGTGATAGTCTTTTCTTTAACTTTAATAGGTGTAGCTAATTTTACTTCTATGGGAGGATGATATTTAAACCACTTCTCCTTGGGGAGATCAACATAAGTAGCAAAAGATTCACAGAAAGAAGCTACTATCTTAGAGTCAAGTCCATATTTAGTGCTAAATTTACGGAAAACATTGGTATCCATAAAAGATTTAACACAATCAAACTTAGGTGTCATACCTGACTCCTTACCTTCGTTGAGATCCCAATCTTCAGAGTTGCGTTTAATTCTTTCCAATAAATCCCATTTGAATTCAATAGTCTTCGTCATAAAAGAGCCAGCACAAGAAGTATCAAGCATGGTGCGATTGTTATCAGAAAGCCGAGCATATAAATTTTGAATAATCATCTCTCTTGAGAGCTCATGATTGGGGCATGAATATAACATTGATTTAAGCCTCCCCAAAGCTTGAGCGATGCTTTCTCCTTCGCAAGGCCAAAAATTATATATATAATTGCGATCACGATGAACAAGATGCATAGGATAACTTCTGATGGAATTCCAATTTCAATCATTTGTAGTTCCATGACCCCGTATCAGCACATAGCCCATACCATGTCAATGCATCTTCCTTTAAAGATAAAGGGAAGACCTTCTTTTTAATAACATCTCCGGGTACACCTGCAAGCTTAAATAATCCACAAACTTCATCCACATATATTAGGTGCTCATCAGGATGCGTTGTTCCGTCTCCTGCAAAAGGATTAGCTAGTAGTTTTTCTATCATACTCGAAGGAATTTCAAATAAGACATTTTCATTTTCAGTAGGTTCAGTAGGTTGAGGAGCAACTCTTTGCTCTACTGGTCGGGGTGAAGATACCTCGAACAAGCCCCTCAAAGGATTACTTTCCATAGTAACAAGTGACAGTAAATTTCAGCACACTATATAAATTTTCCTTACCAAATTCCACATACCAAAGGCGCTTCACTCCCCGGCAATGGCGCCAAAAAATAGTCTTGATGACCCACAAGTATAGGGGATCTATCGTAGTCCTTTCGATAAGTAAGAGTGTCGAACCCAACGAGGAGCAGAAGGAAATGATAAGCGGTTTCCAGCAAGGTATTCTCTGCAAGTACTGAAATAAGTGGTAACAGATAGTTTTGTGATAGGATAATTTGTAACGAGCAACAAGTAACAAAAGTAAATAAAGTGCAGAAAGGTGGCCCAATCCTTTTTGTAGCAAAGGACAAGCCTGGACAAACTCTTATATAGAGAAAAGCGCTCCCGAGGACACATGGGAATATGGTCAAGCTAGTTTTCATCACGTTCATATGATTCGCGTTAGGTACTTTGATAATTTGGTATGTGGGTGGACCGGTGCTCGGGTACTGTCCTTACTTGGACAAGCATCCCACTTATGATCAACCTCTATTGCAAGCATCCGCAACTACAACAAAAGTATTAAGGTAAATCTAACCATAGCATGAAACATATTTACCCAGGTTCGGGCCCTCTCGATGGAGGCAATACCCTACGTCCTGCTTGATTGATCTTGATGATGTGAGTATTACAAGAGTTGATCTACCAGGAGATCGTAGAGGCTAAACCCTAGAAGCTAGCCTATGGTATGATTGTTGTCATCCTATGGACTAAACCCTCCGGTTTATATAGACACCGGAGGGGGCTAGGGTTACACGGAGTCGGTTACAAGGGAGGAGATCTACATATCCGTATTGCCAAGCTTGCCTTCCATGCCAAGGAAAGTCCCATCCGGACACGGGACGAAGTCTTCAATCTTGTATCTTCATAGTCCAACAGTCCGGCCAAAGGATATAGTCCGGCTGTCCGGAGACCCCCTAATCCAGGAATCCCTCAGTAGCCCCTGAACCAGGCTTCAATGATGATGAGTCCGGCGCGCAGATTTGTCTTCAGCACTGCAAGGCGGGTTCCTCCTCTGAATACTCCATAGAAGATTTTGAACACAAGGATAGTGTCCGGCTCTGCAAAACAAGTTCCACATACCACCATAGAGAGAATAATATTTCTACAAATCTAATATGCTAACATGTTTTGACAGCATGACTTCATGTCATGGCCCGGTCATTATTCGAACCGTTTTTCTCAACCAGCACTGCACATATCGCGAGGCGGTTTTCTTGACACGTCTTGTCAAAGCAGAGATCGTGTCCCCCTTATTACGGGATTCTCATCAATACGGGCGTGGGTAACCCAACCGCGCCATCAATTACGGGGCTTGGGGAATAAGCGATTTTACCAGGCAAGTGGGGAGGCGCATCACCACTTCCGCCCTTATAAAGGGACAAGGATTCACCCTTTTTACCCATGCCTTCTTCCTCCTTGCTTATCCATTCTCGCACACTCGAGCTCCAGCGCCCAAGTTCGCGTCTTTCTTCTAAAACAACTCCAAGCATGTCCGGAGCGGGAGGCAAGTGGATGGTCTTCTCCGTCACGGAGGAGAACATCACAAAGTTACGGGAAGCCGGATATCTGGCCGCGGATATCGCGCACCGGCTGCCAGATGCGGGGCAGATCATCACTACGCCCGAACCCCATGAGAGGGTAGTTTGTCTTACCCACTTCGTCCGCGGACTGGGATTTCCCCTCCACCCGTTTGCCCGCGGGCTCATGTTCTACTACGGGCTGGATTTTCATGATTTGGCCCCCAATTTCATCCTCAACATATCGGCATTTTTCGTCGCGTGCGAGGCCTTCCTCCGCATCAGGCCCCACTTCGGCCTGTGGCTGAAGACCTTCAATGTTAAACCGAAGGTGGTGGTTGGCCAGCAAGCAGAGTGCAGAGGCGCCATGGTGGGCAAAATGCCTAACGTCACCTGGCTCAAAGGCTCCTATGTGAAGACCATAAATGGGTGGCAATCGGGGTGGTTCTACATCACCGAGATGCGCGACACCAACTGGGTGGCGGCCCCCAAATTTCGATCCGGGATCCCCACATGGCTCACTTCCTGGAAAGAGAAGGGCATGTCCTGGGGTTCCCCGGTAGAGCTGACCGGACTCCAGACCTGCATCAGGAACATGATGAGCAAGAAAATCAAGCTCGTCAATGTGGTCCAGGTCATGCTCTTCCGCCGGATTCTCCCGTGTCAACGACGGGCATTCAATTTGTGGGAGTTCAACCCGGCCAAGCACCAGACGCTGCGAGAGCTCTTCGACACGACGCACAAGGACGTCTGGAGGGTGCTGTTCAAGGGCGTTGAGGTACCTCCTTCCCTCACCGAGGACCGCGGACTCAGCGCAAAGCGCCATGCCAATCCGGTAAGTTTTTATATCACACAGGGTATTTATTTGCCCTAGTTAAATGATGTGCGGGATCTAAGCTCTCATGCCATTAACAGGACTGGGTAAAGACAGCGGAGCAGCTCGATTGCCCAGCAACCCTGCCTAAAGATCCTGCAGATGCTCTCCTAACAGAGATGCTGGTTCTGGCACCTTATGACGTGCCGGTGAAGAAGGCCAAGAAGAAGGCCATGGGGACCCGAAAGGGTCTCCGACGCCAGGTTGTATCGGACTCATCGTCCGATAACTCCGAAGCGAACTCCTCCCACGAAAATGAGGAGGAGGAAGAAGGAAGTTCTCCCCCCAGCCGGGGGAGACAAGAAAAGGAAGGCCGAGCCAACCGAGGAGGCCGAAGGGTCCAAGAAGGGAAGGACCCTCCTTTCGGACTGCTCCACGATGGCCGCCTACAGCGGCGACGAGTGGTTACCCAGGGAGAAGCCCATGGCGAAGTTGTAAGTATCCGGATACCATAGTAATTCATGGTATGTTTTATTGCACTGCTTCTCCTTACGCCGAATATGATTATGCAGTCCGTCCCGAGCCCATCTCGACGAATCTTCGTCGGACGGTTCTTTGGACTCGTCGGATATGAACAGCGATTCACCTCCGACCGCCTCCACCCCTTGCCCTACGGACAACATCGAGGTGTTGTCTCAAAAGGCACCGAGCCGAGGGGAGGTAGTCCTAGGGGCGCCTCGAGGCGACCTTCCAGACCCTGGGCGCAAAGGGAGAAAGACTCCCACAGGCTCCAAGTTCGGCCCCCAGCCGAACACTGCGCCAGAACCTTCGGTGGTTTCGGACTCCGGCAGACAATCCCCCGTTAAGGGGGGCAAGCCGCCCGTGCCGGTAGCCTCTGTCCATCCGGAGGCACCGGACAACTTGCTAGAAGCGCTTCGCGGTGCTTCCATCAACGAAGAGCACCGCACTATCATGAGTGCGGTGATCGAGAAGGTTCGGTCCGTCAAAAATGGACTAACCGAAACTTGTGCCAGCCTCCTAACAGGCTTTGAGGTAAGCAATCAAATTATAGGGAAAATATTACTGCATAGATAGTAGCCCCTGATGCTCTGTTTGGCGTTTGCGAAGAAAGGCTGAATAGAGGATCAAATAATGACTCAGGAGTCTAATCAGAATATGTTTGTGTGCATATGCAGGCTTCACTTCTGGCTGCTGCCGCACATACTGCGGAGGTCGCTGCACTGAAGCAGGACCTTGAGCGGTCCGAGGACGAGCTTGGCCTGACCAAGAGGCAGATCAAGGAGATCAAAGGTAAGCAATACCTTGTCTACATGTTAAAAAGAAATTCGGTTGTAAAGTAATAGGATCATCATGAATTTTGTCAGGGGCCACGACCAAGGTGGCGACCCTGAAGAAGGCGCTGTCCGAGGCCGAAGACAAAGCGGCCAAGGAGCGCATTGAGAGGGAAAAGCAAGAAGCCCGGGTAGGCGAGGTGCAGCAAGAGCTCGAGGCTCTCGCCAAAAAACACGAGTCCTTGGAGATTGACTCTAAGCCGCGAGAGTCCGACCTTGCGAAGGCGCTCGAAAGCGCACGGAGCGCCAAGGCTGAAGCCGACAAGGCCCTTCAGGAGATTGATGCAGTGAAGAAGATAGCAACAGGTAAGGCATTCATTATGCAAAGCAAGCATGTGAAGGAAACTTTCCTTTTACTTACCCGAGTTCAGAGCTCTCCAGGAGCGTTCGCAGATCTTCCCCGCGGTGTACTGGATGCCGTGGAGTTTTATCGAACTAAGGAGGGGAGCTCGACGAAAAAGTTGTTCTGGTCTCAGTATACTGGGACCGAACACCCAATGCCCGTGAGCGACCAGCTGAAGCAACTGGTCGAGCTTCACAAGGCGGCCGAACAGGCCATGAAGGGTCTTATAGTCCGGATGTGGCCTAGCGATCCCCTGCCTAGCAGCTACTTCGGTCTGGTGAGGCGGCTTGTAGATGCCTGCCCACGGCTTGAAGTCATAAAGCGGTCCGTCTGCATCGAGGGTGCACGCAGGGCCTTTGCCTGGGCGAAGGTGCACTGGGCGAAGCTGGTGAAGGAGGGGCCGCCGAAGGGCAAGGAGCATCGCTGTCCCGAAATGTATTATGACAGTGTCCTGAAGGGTTCCCTCCTTGTGGCGGAGGAATGTGCCAAAGATGTAATTTTTGAATGAACATACTCATGTGGTCCTGTAATATGAAACGAGTTCATTTCGCTATGCAACGCTTTTTGAATTTAAAATATTACCTTCTATGCGGCCGTTTATAAAATCTGAGAGTTGGCCAGTCGTCGGCTTCTGCCCCCATGTAACTAGTACTGGGGTGTTCGGGGTAAACCTGAGCACTCTTTATCCCAATTTTGGGTCCTTCGAGGGAGGTGTTCAGCACAACGAACCAGGCAATCGGACTATAAGGCTTTATCACTCTCACTTAATTAGCCATAGAAGTCTACAATTTTAAATTTTGGCGAAGCCCCTAGTATTCGGAAGGCCGAATTTGGGGCGCTATATACGCCTAAGTCGGGCAAGGCTAACTCCTCGCCCGAAGCGGAAAAAGTCTTTAAGGACTTGAGACCTCTCGAACAGCGACCAGCTCTCACCTTATCATGACAGTCAGTTTTCGGCTTTCTCTACTGAGGTGCTCGTCCGGAAGAACCGGGGCATAATCGCAGTAGTTCTCCCAGCGCTACCTTAGCCGATATAACGGAACGTAAGGTACCAAAGCATGGGAGCCGGGCAAACCCAACTATTGACCCACGACATGATTCGGAGCTGATGCATATAATGCTATAAGTTTGGGGTGCCGCATTGTCGAAAGTGTTCGGACTTCTCACGCCGCATTATGGGGTAAACGAAAGCCCCTGGCGTACTGACCGTACCAGAATGTACGGGTGCAAGTTGTTGTAAATGAACATATAAGAAAAAAGGGATGGATAATGCAATAATAGACTAATGCTATGTATTTAAATAATACGTCGAAGCGTATTGATACAAGTAGTGCAATAAGCAAAAAATAGGACTATTTGACATGTCCTATCCAAGGGCAAGTTGTGCAAGGATAGTGAAAAGCGGGTATGTCGATTATTATTAGAGACCACCTGGGGGTTCCCTTGTACGTCTTAGTTTCTTGCCTCCTTGGTTGTTCCTTCCCGTAATGTGCCCGACAATCCTACTGCCGGAAAGGGCTTCCAGAGAGTAAGGTCCTGAAAGAGAAAAAATTATAAAGGTATGCAGCCCCTAGGGCGGTTAAGCCGCATTGCGGGACGTGCCCTGATCGTACCCCCGCCTATGCCCATGGTATTTTTAGTGCATAATTATGTACGCGCGGCACGGGTTTTGTCGCTTGAATGGGACTAGGACGGGGGCCGAATTGCTAGGCAAGCTCTAAACGTGACAGGCGATCCTATTGCAAGTTACTCCGGACTCGCTTGACGGTGTCCGGGGGCTGTATCGCCGAATTGGCGGTTTGCCTTAAAAGGCTGCTTTGTGCTTCTGCTGCGAGGGTCGCAGTGTGCTCTTCCGTGCGGAGCAAGCGTTCTGTATTTCCATTGACTGTTATGACCCCCCTAGGTCCTGGCATCTTGAGCTTGAGGTATGCGTAATGCAGTACCGCATTGAATTTTGCAAATGCGGTTCGCCTGAGCAGTGCGTGATAGCCACTGCGGAAAGGGACAATATCGAAGATTAACTCCTCACTTCGGAAGTTGTCCGGAGATCCGAAGACCACTTCCAGTATGATTGAGCCCGTGCGACGGGCCTCTACACCTGGGATGACGCCCTTAAAGGTGGCTTCGGTGGGTTTGATCCTCGAGGGATCTATACCCATTTTGTGCGTTGTATCCTGATAAAGCAGGTTCAGGCTGCTGCCGCCGTCCATAAGGACTCGAGTGAGGTGAAATCCGTAGATGATGGGGTCTAGGACCAATGTGGCGGATCCGCCATGACGGATACTAGTGGGGTGGTCCCTGCGATCGAAAGTGATCGGATAAGAGGACCATGGGTTGAACTTTGGGGCGAAGGGCTCTATCACATAGACGTCCCTTAGTGCATGCTTCTGTTCCCTCTTGGGAATGTGGGTTGCATACATAATGTTCACCGTCTTCACTTGTGGGGGGAACCTCTTCTGTCCTCCAGTGTTCGACGGTCGGGGCTCCTCCTCGTCATCACTATCAGCCCCTTGTCCTTGTTTTCGGCATTCAACTTGCCGGCCTGCTTGAACACCCAGCATTCTCTGTTGGTGTGATTGGCTGGCTTATCGGGGTGTCGTGGATTTGACACAAGCGATCGAGTATGCGGTCCAAACTAGACGGGCCCGGAGTACTTCTTTTGAATGGCTTTTTCCGCTGACCGGATCTAGAGCCTCTGAATCCAGCATTGACTGCCGTATCATCGGTGTTATCGCCGTTTTTGCGGCGCTTTTGTCTGTTACGACGTGGTCTGCCATTGGCATCTTTGGTATTCGAAGTGCCCGGATTCCTTGATGTGTTGTTGCTGCAAGCCAGCCAGCTATCCTCGCCCGCGCAAAAGCGGGTCATGAGTGTCGTGAGGGCTGCCATAGACTTCGGCTTCTCCTGGCCGAGGTGCCAGGCGAGCCACTTGTCATGGATGTTATGCTTGAATGCCGCTAAGGCCTCTGCATCCGAACAGTCGACAATTTGGTTTTTCTTAGTTAGGAACCATGTCCAGAATTGAATGGCCGATTCCCCTAGCTGCTGAGTTATATGGCTCAAGTCATCAGCATCCGGTGGTCGCACATAAGTGCCCTAGAAGTTGTCAAGCAATGCGTTTTCCAAATCCTCCCAACTGTCGACGGAGTCTGCTGGCAAGCTATTCAGCCAATGCCGAGCTGGTCCTTTGAGTTTTAGTGGGAGGTACTTGATGGCATGCAGATCATCACCGCGAGCCATGTGGATGTGAAGGAGGAAATCCTCAATCCATACAGCAGGATCTGTTGTACCATCATACGATTCGATATTTACGGGTTTGAAACCCTCCGGGAATTCGTGATCCATAACTTCATCAGTGAAGCATAGGGGGTGTGTGGTACCTCTATGCCGGGCTATATCACAACGCAGTTCATATGAGTCTTGTATGTTGTATTCGGCCTGCCCGATTTACTTTCAGTGTATCCGGCGCGATGGTCATCGTCCCGCGGTGGCACGCGCCCCTGTGACCCGTATATCGACCTTGCATGTTTTGCCCTGCTGTCCAATACGTCTCGTAGGTCCCATGTGTTGCCCCGGGCCTTGGTATTTTTGTTTGAGTGGCGGCGGGGTGCGGGTTGAACTTTAGGCTGAAATGCCTCTCTGGCTCGGCCACGAGGTGGCCGGTCAGCCGCATCTTACACTGGTGATGTAGGTTTCAATGCTTCCTCCTCAAGGTGAGGTAGCAACCTGCGCTTTGGGTAACTCTTGGAGGGGCGCTCGAGTTCGTATTCCTCGGCCGCAAGGACTTCAGTCCATCTGTCTGCTAGCAAGTCTTGATCGGCTTGAAGCTATTGTTGCTTTTTCTTCAAGCTATTTGTTGTGGCCATAAGCCGGCGCTTGAAGCGCTCCTGCTTGACGGGATCCTCAGGCACGATAAACTCTTTGTCGCCGAGGCTTACCTCGTCTTCGGAGAGAGGCATGTAATTGTCCTCCTCCGATTCGCCATCTGCTGCCTGCTCTGGAGGGCTGGCTTGTTCACCCTCCCGCTCAAATCGTGCTGGGGGGATTGTTGTTGTCTTCGGCACTATCCAGAGTGTTATTGTCTCTAGTGCCGGTATCACTACTTTCGCTATGGCGGGACTTAGAGCAGCGCTGCTGACGTCGGCGCTTGGGTTGCTTCTTGGAGGGGTCATCCTCCGCTGTTTCGACACCATTGCCTTATTTGGCGGTGTCCACCATGTGTATATCATATGATGAGGTGGCGGTCCAGCGCCTGTGGGTGGTGGTTCCTGTTCGTCTCCTGCATCATCGTCCATACCGTCGATGTCTTCGGAGTCAAAGTCGAGCATGTCGGTTAAATCGTCGACAGTGGCTACTAAGTGGGTGGTGGGTGGGGAGCAAATTTCTTTGTTGTCTGCATCCCATTCTAGCCGGACATAGTTCGGCCAAGGTTCCCCTGACAAGGAGAGAGACCTTAATGAATTTAGCACATCGCCGAAAGGCGAGTGCTGAAAGATATCCGCGGAGGTAAACTCCATGATTGGTGCCCAATCGGATTCGATAGGCACGGATGCAGGCGGTTCGGAGCCTATGGCCAGAGACGAATCCAGTGGTTCGGCACACGGCTCTCGTAAGGGGTGAAGTCAGTATCCGGCTCCGTCGCCACTAAGAGTGCGTCCTCCATGGCGGGGTCTATCCCTCCGTCCTCAGATGGCACAATTTGCTCCGGATTGAAGGCTGGAGTAGTTGCAGATGCAATCTCCCGAACACTGTCCGATGGCAGAGTTATGTCATGCTCGTCGTGATTGTGTGGTGCACCTGACATGGGCTCGAATCCGTCGAAGATCAAGTCTCCGCGAATGTCGGCAGTGTAGTTTAGTTTAAGTTTCCGAACCTGACTTGATGGCCAGGGGCGTAGCTCTCGATCTGCTCCAGATGGCCAAGCGAGTTGGCCCGCAGTGCGAAGCCACCGAATATGAAGATCTGTCTGGGGAGGAAAACCTCACCCTGGACCGCATCGTTACCGATGATCGAGGGAGCCATCAAGCCTTACGGTGATGGCACAGTGGAACTCTCAATGAAAGCACCAATGTCGATGTCAAAACCGGCGGATCTTGGGTAGGGGGTCCCGAACTGTGCGTCTAAGGCGGATGGTAATAGAAGGCAGGGGACACGATGTTTACCCAGGTTCGGGCCCTCTCGATGGAGGTAATACCCTACGTCCTGCTCGATTGATCTTGATGATATGAGTATTACAAGAGTTGATCTACCATGAGATCGTAGAGGCTAAACCCTAGAAGCTAGCCTATGGTATGATTGTTGTCGTCCTATGGACTAAACCCTCCGGTTTATATAGACACCGGAGGGGGCTAGGGTTACATAGAGTCGGTTACAAGGGAGGAGATCTACATATCCGTATTGCTAAGCTTGCCTTCCACGCCAAGGAAAGTCCCATCCAGACACGGGACGAAGTCTTCAATCTTGTATCTTCATAGTCCAATAGTCCAGCCAAAGGACATAGTCCGGCTGTCCGGAGACCCCCTAATCCAGGACTCCCTCAACAAGCCTGGACAAACTCTTATATAGATAAAAGCGCTCCCGAGGACACATGGGAATATGGTCAAGCTAGTTTTCATCACGTTCATATGATTCGCATTTGGTACTTTGATAATTTGGTATGTGGGTGGACCGGTGCTTGGGTACTATCCTTACTTGGACAAGCATCCCACTTATGATTAACCTCTATTGCAAGCATCCGCAACTACAACAAAAGTATTAAGGTAAACCTAACCATAGCATGAAACATATGGATCCAAATCAGCCCCTTACAAAGCAACGCATAAACTAGGGTTTAAGCTTATGTCACTCTAGCAACCCATCATCTACTTATTACTTCCCAATGCCTTCCTCTAGGCCCAAATAATGGTGAAGTGTTATGTAGTCAACGTTCACATAACACCACTAGAGGAGAGACAACATACATCTCATCAAAATATCGAACGAATACCAAATTCACATGACTAATAATAGCAAGACTTCTCCCATGTCCTCAGGAACAAACGTAACTACTCACAAAGCATAATCATGTTCATAATCAGAGGGGTATTAATATTCATATAGGATCTGAACATATGATCTTCCACCAAATAAACCAACTAGCATCAACTACAAGGAGTAATTAACACTACGAGCAACCTACTAGTACCAATCCTGGACTTGGAGACAAGAATTGGATACAAGAGACGAACTAGGGTTTTGAGAGGATATGGTGCTGGTGAAGATGTTGATGGAGATTGCCCTCTCCCAATGAGAGGAGCGTTGGTGATGATGATGGTGATGATTTCCCCCTCCCGGAGGGAAGTTTCCCCGGCAGAACAGCTTTGTCGGAGCCCTAGATTGGATCCGCCAAGGTTCCGCCTTGTGGCGGCGGAGTTTCGTCCGAGGAGATGGCTTATGATTTTTTTCCTCATTGAAAGACTCCATATAGCAGAAGATGGTCATCGGAGGGCCACTAGGGGGCCCACGAGGTAGGGGGCACGCCCAGGGGGTAGGGCGCGCCTCCCACCCTCGTGGGCAGGGTGTGGCCCCCTGGTGAACTTCTTGCGCTCATTATTTTTTATATATTCTGAAAATTTCTTCCGTGAAGTTTTAGGACTTTTGGAGCTGTGTAGAATAGGTCTCTAATATTTGCTCCTTTTCCAGCCCAGAATCCCAGCTGCCGACATTCTCCCTCTTTATGTAAACCTTGTAAAATAAGAGAGAATAGGCATAAGTGTTGTGACATAATGTGTAATAACAGCCCATAATGCAATAAATATCGATATAAAAGCATGATGCAAAATGGACGTATCAACTCCCCCAAGCTTAGACCTCGCTTGTCCTCAAGCGAAAGCCAAAATCGAAAAATATGTCCACATGTTTAGAGATAGAGGTGTCGATCAAAGTAAAATACAGACATGAGGGCATCATGATCATTCTTAGAACAACAACTTATATAATTCTTGTGATATGATTTCTTATGCTAGAGTAATAATTCAATCATAATTTCAAGTATGAATCGTAAACTTCATTGAAAACTAACAAACTATAGTCTCAGTCATTGGAGCAATTGTAATTTATCATAACATAGGAAAGAGTCAATATATAAGAGCTTTTCAGCAAGTCCACATACTCAACTATCATATAGTCTTTCACAATTGCTGACACTCACACAATACTTATGGGTATTGAGTTTTAATCGGACATAGAGAAAGATAGGGGCTTATAGTTTTGCCTCCCAACGATTTACCTCAAGGGTAATGTCAACAATAATAGTTCATGAAAACTTACATCCAATTAGCCATATATACCAGGATCTTTCCAACATACTGTGCTTGCCAAAGGATAAAATGTAAAAAGGAAGGGTGAAGATCACCATGGCTCTTATGCAAGGTAGGAGATAAAAGTAAAAGATAAGCCCTTCGCAGAGGGAAGCAGAGGTTGTCATGCGCTTTTAGGGTTGGATGCACAAAATCTTAATGCGAAAGAACGTCACTTTATATTGCCACTTGTGATATGGACCTTTATTATGCAGTCTGTCGCTTTTATTTCTTCCATATCACACGATCGTATAAAGCTTATTTTCTCCCACACTAATAAGTCATACATATTTAGAGAGCAATTTTTATTGCTTGCACCGATGACAACTTACTTGGAGGATCTTACTCAATCCATAGGTAGGTATGGTGGACTCTCATGGCAAAACTGGTTTAAGGGTATTTGGAAGCACAAGTAGTATCTCTACTTGGTGCGATGAATTTGGCTAGCATGAGGGGGAAAGGCAAGCTCAACCATGTTGGATGATCCATGACAATATAATTTATCTCAGATGTAAGAAAACATAACCCATTACGTTGTCTTCCTTGTCCAACGTCAACTCTTTAGCATGTCATATTTTAATGAGTGCTCACAATCATAAAAGATGTCCAAGATAGTATATTTATATGTCAATACCTCTCTTTATTTATTACTTCCTATTAATTGCAACGATGACCAAAACTATGTTTGTCAACTCTCAACAACTTTTATTCATCATATTTTTTCTATGTGAGCTCATTACTCTCCATAAGATCCATATGATCTCTTTGTTTCCTTTTTTATTTATTTCTCTTTTCTTTTATTCACTTAGGATCATGGCAAAATAATCAAGCCCTTGACTCAACACTAATCTTTATTATATATAGCTCACGGACTCGATTACATAGAGGGATCATAAAGCAAAAGTCAAAACTAGATCATGCCATAAACTTTATTCTACTAGATCAAGATATTACCAAAAGGATCGAAATAAGAAAAACGGCAAAGATAAAAGTGATGGTGATACGATACCAGGGCACTTCCCCCAAGCTTGGCAGTTGCCAAGGGGAGTGCCCATACCAGATACTCAATTCTTCTTTGTTGGTGGAGAAGGTGATGCTTTTGTTGATGGCGTAGGTTTCTTCCTTAATTTACGCTTGAGGACAGAGTTTTGGTCCCTTAGGTCATCGATCTCCTGCTCCAGGCTCAGTATCTTTTTGCATAGTTCCTACTTGTTTTCCTGCAAGAGGCGAAAAGGGATAAAATCGATCTTAGGTTTCTTTACTCTATCCGGGAGGCTTGACTTTTTGAACTCCACATGCATGTCCCCAGGTTGAGGTAATGGGACTTCGTCTTCTTCCGAGCTCGTCTCCTCCCTTCCCTTGGGTTCATAGTCCTCTTCTTCTTCCATAGTCCAACCACAATGCTCCACATCCCCATAGACCTTAGGATCTCCAAGGTAATCAGCCACATAGCTTTCTCCTTCCGAATCCTGGGACGACATGTTGCTCTAATCTGCAGCATGACAGCTCGAAACAAAAACAGAGAATATTTGCGTGATACGCGAGTAAAAACCTTCGGGAGATCATATAATGAATTTTTACCAACCAAAATACGTGTCGTGTAAGAAAACGGAGTCCGGAAAGCGCATGAGGAGCCCACGAGGTAGGGGACGCACCCAGGAGGGTAGGGCGCGCCCTCCACCCTCGTGGAGCCCTCGTGTCCTTCCCGGGCTGCTTCTTATTTTTCTATTTTTCTAAATATTCCAAAACGGAGAAATATTGCCTTAAAAACTGTTTTGGAGTCGGTTTACTTACCGTACCACATAGCTATTCCTTATCGGAGTCTGAAACATTCTGGAAAGTGTCCCTTATGTATTCCTCCGGGGTTACGGTTTCAATAACATAGGTTTCAACATTTATGGGATTACCTGAGATATAGTGTTTGATTCTTTGACCGTTCACCACCTTCGGATTTGTGTGTAACACCCACGATGCGGCTATATCTCCCACCTGTCGGAGCACGACTTAGAGGCATAACCGCATAGTAGGCATGTCGCAAGAGGGGTAATTTTTACACATCACATGTACTGAATAAGAAAGGGATAAAGAATTGGCTTACAGTCGCCACTTCACAGAATACATAAATATAGCATTACATAATTCAGAATACAAACAAGGTCCGACTACGGAACCAAATAAAGAAAGACAACCCCTAATGCAATAGATCCCCGATCGCCCCGACTGGGCTCCACTACTGATCAACTGGAACCGAAACAACACAACGAACACGATCTTCATCGAGCTCCTCCTTGTGCTCGGTTGCGTCTCCTGCACGGTTATCATCGGCACCTACAACTGTTTGAAGTAAACTGTGAGTCACTCGGACTCAGCAATCTCACACCCTCACGATCAAGACTATTTAAGCTTATGGGTAGGAAAAGGTAGTGAGGTGGAGCTGCAGCAAGCACTAGCATATATGGTGGCTAACTTACGCAAATGAGAGCGAGAAGAGAAGCAAAGCACGGTCGAGAACTAGAAGTGATCAAGAAGTGATCATGAATCTACTTACGTTCAAGCATAACACGAAACCGTGTTCACTTCCCGAACTCCGCCGAGAAGAGACCATCACGGCTACACACTCGGTTGATGCATTTTAATTAAGTTAGGGTCAAGTTCTATACAACCGGACATTAACAAATTCCCATCTGCCCATAACCGCGGGCACGGCTTTTGAAAGTTCAAAACCCTGCAGGGGTGTCCCAACTTAGCCCATCACAAGCTCTCATGGTCAACGAAGGATATTCGTTCTCCTAGGAAGACCCGATCAGACTCGGAATCCCGGTTACAAGACACTTCGACAATGGTAAAACAAGACCAGCAAAGCCGCCCGAATGTGCCGACAAATCCCGATAGGAGCTGCACATATCTCGTTCTCAGGGCACACCGGATGAGCAAGACGTCGGGTTGGCATAGGCCCTGGTTGCCGAGGGAGCACCGGACATCGCTTAGGTTGGACCAACACTTAGAGAAGCACTGGCCCGGGGGGTTAAAATAAAGATGACCCTTGAGTCTGCAGAACCCAAGGGAAGGTGGTAGGTTGTTAGTGAAAATGTAAAACCAAAGTTGGGCCTTGCTGGAGGAGTTTTATTCAAGGCGAACTGTCAAGGGGTTCCCATTATAACCCAACCGCGTAAGGAACGCAAAATCAAGGAACATAACACCGGTATGACGGAAACTAGGGCGGCAAGAGTGGAACAAAACACCAGTCATAAGGCCGAGCCTTCCACCATTTACCAAGTATATAGATGCATTAATTAAAATAAGAGATATTGTGATATCCCAACATATCCATGTTCCAACATGGAACAAACTCCATCTTCACCTGCAACTAGCAACGCTATAAGAGGAGATGAGCAAAGCGGTAACATAGCCAAACAACGGTTTGCTAGGACAAGGTGGGTTAGAGGCTGGACATGGCAACATGGGAGGCATGATATAGCAAGTGGTAGGTATCGCAGCATAGCAATAGAGCGAGCAACTAGCAAGCAAAGATAGAAGTGATTTCGAGGGTATGGTCATATTGCCTGCAAAGTTCTCCGAGTTGACGTAAGCTTGATCCTCGTAAGCATACTCAACGGGTTCCTCGATTACGTACTTGTCTCCCGACTCTACCCAAGGCAAGAACACAAGCAAGGGAAACGCAATCAACCACGGTGCAATGCACAAGCAACATGATGCAAAACATGGCATGACATGTGGGATGTAATATGCAATGCATATGCGTGCTCCGGAAGGAAAAGATTGAACCAGGCCTCAACTTGGAAAACCAAGAGTGCCGCTGGAAAGATGAGTTGATTTTGGTCGAAATCGATATAAAGATCACCGGAATCGGATGCACGGTTTGCAAACGGCAAGCAAAACAATAATGGCACTATTCTGCGATTAATAGCACGATGCCATCTAGAATGCAACAAGAAACTAAGCTACTGCACTCCAACATAGCAACAAAGCACATGGCAGTGATCCACTCAAGAAGCTTGACAAAAGATGAACACTGAGCTACGGCTAAATCACACAATAGCAGGTTCAAACAAGCATGGCAAAAGTCCAAAAGATAACAGGGTCACAGACTTAGTGAAAATAACAACATGTCAGGAATTAACATCAGGAAGCAATGTTTAGAGCAAGATAACAACATGCTACAGGATCAGATTATAGCAATACAAGGCATGGAATGAATCTACTCAAAGCATATAACAGAAGTCCCTTACTGACCATAAGTCAAAAAGGATCATAAGATATGATGGCACCCATGTAAACATAGCAAGTTTCGTTAACAGATTCAGACTTTGCAGAAAACTGGACATGGCAAAAACAGAATTACGAAGGCACGTTTGCGAGCTCGATGCACTCAATACAAGGCATTGCATGACAAGCTAAGCATACACCCAGCAAGAAGACATGTTCAAGAAGCTAACCAAAGCAAGAACAAACTCATAGCATGCATGGATCAACTACAACACCTTGGCAAGATTGATTAACAAGTAAACAATCTGCCAAGAACATTTTATAGCAAAAGTAGAGCAAGATTTAGTCATGCTAGGGTACTCCATAATTGCAAACAAAGACATGGATCGATAGAACATAACAATATCTCAAAATCATCCTTACTGAACATATTCAAAAGAAGCATGGATCACTCTGTAGCAACATGAATACATGGCATAAAAATAATAGCAGAGCAAAGACTTAGTGAAATTCTAAGTCTCTGAAATCAGCAACATCACGAGAGCTACTTTGCATGCTTGTGCTAGTTACCACATTGATCACAAAAATACATGGCATACACCCCTATAAACATGGCATGGCATAGCCCAAAACACATGTAGGGCTCAAGTTCATAGGAGGCACACATTAATCATGGCAAAAATGAAAAATGCTCATAAACTGATAAGAATCAGGAACTAACATTATGAAGCACTCTTGCATCAACAAATAGGGCATCAAGATGGACTCAAACAAGCATGGTGCAATGGAACAAAATGAAGAGGACGACTAGATGAACAATTTGATATATCATACGTGCAAAACGGAGCTATGGATAAGGATTTATGGCATGATGAATAGGGCTGAAAATAATGCAGAAAAAGGGACTTAGTGATATTTTACCCTCCGGGAAACGGGACGGGGAGGACCCGGGACAAAGGGACCGGGGCTCGGGGCGGTGTTTGGTTTGCCGACGTGGTGGATCTCGTCCACCCCGGCTCCGGCGACGGCGGGGCGGCTCCGGCGAGGAGCTCCAGCAAGGAGGAGGCCGATGGGGCGCGGGACGGCGGAGGATGACGTCGGGGACAGCTGCGAGGGCGGCGGTGGCACGTGCTCCGGCGAGCAGCAGCGCTGGCCGAGGTGGTCGGCAGTGGCGGCTCCATGGCGGCGGCGGTGGAGCTTGGTGGAGCAGGCACGGGGCAGAGCGACGATGGGCGGCGGCGCGGACGGCGGAGAGGCGTGGCGACGGAGGCGGAGACGCGCCGGCGAGGCGGCGGAGGACACGCGGGGTCCGGCGAGCGGCAGCGCAAGCGGCAAGGGCAGCGGGGAAACGGGCGGCGGCGCGCGGGCTTCGTAGGCGGCGGTTCGGGCCCGTGCGGGCCCGCGATGGGCTCCGCGGGCCGGCGGCGCGGAGGAGAGAGAGAGGGCCGACAGTGCCGACGTGGCGCGATCTGATTGGCGCCGGGCGGTGGCTGGACGTGTCCGGCCGCCGGGCGGACATGTTCGGCGGCGCGGGGAGGTGGAAGCTAGGGTTTTGACCCGGATTTGGATTGGGGAGGACATATATATATATAGCTAGAGGGAGCTAGGAAAGTCCAAATGAGGAGCGTTTTTCGGCCACGCGATCGTGATCGAATAACCGAGAGGATGGAGGGGGTTTGGATGGGTTTTGGGCCACTTTAGAGGGGTGTTGTGCTGCAACACATACGAGACCTTTATGGTTCCCCGGTTAACCGTTGGAGTATCAAACGAAGTCCAAATGGCACGAAACTTGATAGGCGGTCTACCGGTGGTGAACCAAGGCCACTTGGCAAATCTCGGTCCAATCCGAGAACGTTTAACACCCGCACACGAAAATAGACAAAAGAGGGCGCCGGATCACATAGGAGTGTCAGATCGCGAAACGGACAATGGGGAAAATGCTCGGATGCATGAGACGAACACGTATGCAAATGAAATGCACATGATGACATGATATGAAATGCATGACACGCAAACAAATGACAAGGCAACAACAGCGAATAACTGGAAGACACTTGGCGCAACAATCTCGGGGCGTCACAACACTCCACCACTACGAGAGGATCTGGTCCCGAGATCTAGGATGGCACCGGAGGGAAAACGAAAGAGGAAGAGAAAAGGTAAAACTAAGTTGCTTCTTTGATAGACGAGTGAAACCAAAGAAGGTCGAGAGGTTGAGCAAATTGAAAGAAAGAATACAACGGAGATGAACGAAGTTGAAAGCACTCCGTTAGGAAAGAGGAACAAGGAAGAACAAATTTGGACAGCACTCCAGTTGAAAGAGATGCAAGACTTGATAAGGAGAAAAGAACCTGAGCAGAGGACACAACACTCAGGTTAAATGGATAAGCATGAAAAGAACATTATCCTCACAATTCGAGATGATGAGTGAAGAGAGCAACATCACCATGCCTCCAGAACGAAAGAATAGAAGATAGATAATTGAAATAAAAGAATGGAGAAGAAAATGCCAACTTCTGCCACAAAAGAGCTTGAAAAGGCATCCTTAGGAGAAGGGTCGAACGGAGTTGTTGGAAATACCAACAACGAAAAGAGTAAGCTTGTTGTGGGCTTATGAATAACATCTCAAAACTATGAGGTGAAATT
This sequence comes from Triticum aestivum, assembly GCF_018294505.1. Taxonomy (NCBI): domain Eukaryota; kingdom Viridiplantae; phylum Streptophyta; class Magnoliopsida; order Poales; family Poaceae; genus Triticum; species Triticum aestivum. Next base: position 533,251,813 of record NC_057812.1, read on the forward strand.
CTGCCACTAACAGAAACAATAGATTGGATTGATATCAACAAGGAGACGAGAAACTTATTCATCGGGAGGATAAATGAAGAACTTGGGTCATTTATGAGCACCATAAATAGCAACAATACTTAGAGAAGGCTTTAAGTGAAACATGACACAAGATAACTCCAACGAAGAGATTGATTGGTTGAAAAGATGTCTTGAGCGAAGAAAAAATGATGGATTTAGATATGTCACTCTTTGAAAACTTGTGAATCGTGAAACACGAAGGGAAAATTATCAACAATGACATAACACCATCTCAAAAGATAAGATAGAACGAATAGGACTCTGGATTGCAAGATGAAGAATACTTGAGCTCCTCTGAAAAGAATCTCAATGAACACTTCGAGAAGGAATTAAATCCTTGATGAACCATCATGTAGAACCTTCATGAAGAACTCCGGTAACAAAAGGATGATCACACGAAAGGAAAGAGAAGTTGAAAACACAAGGTGAACCCTTGCAATGATTTAGATGAATCTCCATGGTGATATAATTGTGAGAGCTTGGAACTCTTGGAAAAGAAAATATAAAGCATCTCGAACCGAGAATGTGATATGATGAACCACTCCGGAAAGCAAAAATTGAATTTACTCGATGAAACAAGAATAAGAATTACATTATGCTTATCCTTCACCAATTTAAATTGATGATAAGCAACGGATTTGGAATGCTACTTATTCTCATAGAAAGGATTAAGATAGTTATAGCGACAACTTGAGAAGGTCTTCAACGATCCACCGATAGAATTTGGAAAGCACAAATGCATTGATATGATAAACGAGGGAAGAAGAATCTTGGAAGAACCACCGTAAGAATTGAAAATGAACAAAGAAAAGATAAAGAAACACCGGGAAGAATTAGCAAATGAACGAAGATGCTTGAGATAATTTAGATACAAGTGAACGAAGAGATCTCGGGCTGATTAGAGAAATTTGAATGATGCACCGGTAAGATTTGGAGAATGATAGCTAAAAGCTGAGAATGATGGTCTCCGAAGAATCAAACTGCAAAGACTCCTGAATTGCTCCGGAAGGATGAAAAGAATTGTCACAATTGAAAACAATTATGAGAGGATGGCAACAAGCTAGAATCATGCATCTCTGAGAGAACGGATAAGATATGGAGGAAAAACTCTTCTTCGGTCTTCAAATCCGAGAATGTCGACGAGAAACACGACCATGAATTGTTGAGACACTCCGAAATAATGAAGAATAGAAAGGTTGAAACAACAATGAAAAGAATTTGAAAGATCTTGGAGAAAGGCACTTGACTAATGAAAATTCATTCTTACGTCACACTTTGAAAGATTTGAGAATAGCTCCGGTAAAATAAGAAGAGTCAGGTAAGATCCTGGGAAAAGACCTGTGGGTTAGGGCCCACTCAAAAGAAACACTGTTGAATGATTACTTGAAAAGGAGAATGCATCGGTTGAATTAAATGGTTTGAATGAGGTAACAATCTCGAAATAGCTTGAACGGATTAAGAATGGAAAACACGAATCTTCGAGATATCTTCAGCACTTTGGAACAATTGGATAGCGAGGAGTGGATGATTAAGAGGTGCACTGGTATGGGAAAAAATATTTGAAATGAGGAAAAGGGATATGATCAGCAAAGCTTGAATTGAATCCACCGAAGAAGAAAAGAAAGAAGAATGATGAACTAGTAGAACATCTTCAAGAGCACCACCGGGTAAGAACATTGATTGAAAAGAATGAAGAGACTTCACATCCATAAAAGGGTACGTGAATAAGAAATCTGAGTCTTTGAAGAAAAAGGGTGGGAGGGCGGGAAAACAAAGGCAGCTTGGGTGGATGAAACAAATAATGTTGAGAAGACTTAGAGTTGATCTTGCGAATGTTGAAAATGATCGGATCCACTTGAAGAGAAACACATCGGTTGAAAAAGGATTGACATGACAATCTTGATTATCAAGAGGGATTGGTATTCACATAAAATATGAGAACACCACTTAGGAAAGGTATGGAATCAACCCTTGACATTGAAGCAACTCGAATACCACAACTGAAAACAAAAACAAAGGATTGGCTTGCAAAATAAGCCGGAAACAAACATATGCTAGAGATTTCGTCCAAAGTTTTCATGGTGGGGCCCACATGGGCTCGATTGTACAGCACCATCATGTATAAGGCAGTGCACATGACATACAAAGTGTCCCTGAGTCAGCATAGCCAAGGACTCTTTAAGACACAACGAGACCATTGTAAAACTAACCATGGATAGGCGGACCACTAGACGTCGAACCCCAATTTCATATCATACATCTGTCAAAAAGATATCCTAGGAGCTACTTGAATTCCCACTTATAAACTCCCAAAACTTTCTGGTTATGCAATCAGGTGTTGGGGATACAGGGGAAGCATAATATCTCACCCAAAACTAGCAAATCTTACATCCAGCTGTATCCATCCTTCAACACATAACCAAGAAACCTTCGGAAATCATTTACCTCAACCTTCGAAAAGCATCTGTTATACGAGTTATGGCAATACTCCCGAACTCCCGCCCCAGCACTGGGTGGCGTCGAGGTTATCTCACCAACAACTGCATAAAAGAGATTTTCGATGTCGGCAAACTCAGGTATTCCAGAACTGTAACGATAATATTGTGACAACAACACCTCGGAGCTCAACTCCCCAGGACACTGCCACAACCCCTAAATGTCAGGAGGCACCAAGAATAATGTTCTCGTCACAGAACCATCGGAACGATTCCAAGATACCCGCGTGATCCTAAAAAAATTCGTGAAATTTGAGAAGAGAAGAGTTAAAACTCTACGTCAGGATGCCTCACCAGAGAGACGAAGGGACTGAGGAATAAAAAGAATCCTACTCTTTGATATATATAATCCTAAAAGACTCAAAACATTTTTCTAGACTCAACAATGCCAGCGATTCGATCAAGCAGGGGGCTCCTAAGTCGGTGAAGGCTCTGATACCAACTTGTAACACCCACGATGCGGCTATATCTCCCACGTGTCGGAGCAAGACTTAGAGGCATAACCGCATAGTAGGCATGTCGCAAGAGGGGTAATCTTTACACATGACATGTACTGAATAAGAAAGGGATAAAGAGTTGGCTTACAATCGCCACTTCACACAATACATAAATATAGCATTACATCATCCAGAATACAATCAAGGTCCGACTACGGAACCAAAAAAAGAAAGACAACCCCTAATGCAATAGATCCCCGATCGCCCCGACTGGGATCCACTACTGATCAACTGGAACGGAAACAACACAACGAACACGATCTTCATCGAGCTCCTCCTTGAGCTCGGTTGCGTCACCTGCACGGTATCATCGGCACCTGCAACTGTTTGGAAGTAATCTGTGAGTCACGGGGACTCAGCAATCTCACACCCTCGCGATCAAGACTATTTAAGCTTATGGGTAGGAAAAGGTAGTGAGGTGGAGCTGCAGCAAGCACTAGCATATATGGTGGCTAACTTACGCAAATGAGAGCGAGAAGAGAAGCAAAGCACGGTCGTGAACTACAAGTGATCAAGAAGTGATCCTGAAACTACTTACGTTCAAGCATAACACAAGAACCGTGTTCACTTCCCGGACTCCGCCGAGAAGAGACCATCACGGCTACACACGCGGTTGATGCATTTTAAATTAAGTTAAGTGTCAAGTTCTCTACAACCGGACATTAACAAATTCCCATCTGCCCATAACCGCGGGCACGGCTTTCGAAAGTTCAAACCTGAGGGGTTCCCAACTTACCATCACAAGCTCTCATGGTCAACGAAGGATATTCGTTCTCCTAGGAAGACCCGATCAGACTCGGAATCCCGGTTACAAGACATTCGACAATGGTAAAACAAGACCAGCAAAGCCGCCCGAATGTGCCGACAAATCCCGATAGGAGCTGCACATATCTCGTTCTCAGGGCAGACCGGATGAGCAAGATGTCGGGTTGGCATAGCCCTGGTTGCCGAGGGAGCACCGGACATCGCTTAGGTTGGACCAACACTTAGAGAAGCACTGGCCCGGGGGGTTAAAATAAAGATGACCCTTGAGTCTGCAGAACCCAAGGGAAGGTGGTAGGTTGTTAGTGAAAATGTAAAACCAAGTTGGGCCTTGCTGGAGGAGTTTTATTCAAGGCGAACTGTCAAGGGGTTCCCATTATAACCCAACCGCGTAAGGAACGCAAAATCAAGGAACATAACACCGGTATGACGGAAACTAGGGCGGCAAGAGTGGAACAAAACACCAGGCATAAGGCCGAGCCTTCCACCTTTTACCAAGTATATAGATGCATTAATTAAATAAGAGATATTGTGATATCCCAACATATCCATGTTCCAACATGGAACAAACTCCATCTTCACCTGCAACTAGCAACGCTATAAGAGGGGCTGAGCAAAGCGGTAACATAGCCAAACAACGGTTTGCTAGGACAAGGTGGGTTAGAGGCTTGACATGGCAATATGGGAGGCATGATATAGCAAGTGGTAGGTATCGCAGCATAGCAAAGAGCGAGCAACTAGCAAGCAAAGATAGAAGTGATTTCGAGGGTATGGTCATCTTGCCTGCAAAGTTCTCCGAGTTGACGTAAGCTTGATCCTCGTAAGCGTACTCAACGGGTTCCTTGATCTCGTACTCGTATCTGGCTCTACCCAAGGCAAGAACACAAGCAAGGGAAACCACAATCAACCACGGTGCAATGCGCAAGCAACATGATGCAAAACATGGCATGATATGCGGGATGTGATATGCAATGCATATGCGTGCTCCGGAAGGAAAAGATTGAACCAGGCCTCAACTTGGCAAACCAAGAGTGCCGCTGGAAAGATGAGTTGATTTCGGTCGAAATCGATATAAAGATCACCGGAATCGGATGCACGGTTTGCAAATGGCAAGCAAAACAATAATGGCACTATTCTGCGATTAACAGCACGATGCCATCTAGAATGCAACAAGAAACTAAGCTACTGCACTCCAACATAGCAACAAAGCACATGGCAGTGATCCTACTCAAGATGCTTGACAAAAGATGAACACTGAGCTACGGCTAAATCACACAATAGCAGGTTCAAACAAGCATGGCAAAAGTGCAAAAGATAATAGGTTCACAGACTTAGTGAAAATAACATGTCAGGAATTAACATCAGGAAGCAATGTTTAGAGCAAGATAACAACATGCTACAGGATCAGATTATAGCAATACAAGGCATGGCATGAATTTACTCAAAGCATATAACAAAAGTCCCTTACTGACCATAAGTCAAAAAGGATCATATGATATGATGGCACCCATGTAAACATAGCAAGTTTCGTTAACAGATTCAGACTTTGCAGAAAACTGGACATGGCAAAAACAGAGTTACGAAGGCACGTTTGCGAGCTCGATGCACTCAATACAAGGCATTGCATGACAATCTAAGCATACACCCAGCAAGAAGACATTTTCAAGAAGCTAACCAAAGCAAGAACAAACTCATAGCATGCATGGATCAACTACAACAACCTTGGCAAGATTGATTAACAAGTAAACAATCTGCCAGGAACATTTTATAGCAAAAGTAGAGAAAGATTTAGTCATGCTAGGGTACTCCATAATTGCAAACAAAGACATGGATCGATAGAACATAACAATATCTCAAAATCATCCTTACTGAACATACTCAAAAGAAGCATGGATCACTCTGTAGCAACATGAATACATGGCATAAAAATAACAGCAGAGCAAAGACTTAGTGAAATTCTAGGTCTCTGAAATCAGCAACATCACGAGAGCTACTTTGCATGCTTGTGCTAGTCACCACATTGATCACAAAAATACATGGCATACACCCCTGTAAAGATGGCATGGCATAGCCCAAAACACATGTAGAGCTCAAGTTCATATGAGCACACAATAATCATGGCAAAAATGACAAATGCTCAATAACTGATAAGAATCAGGAACTACATTCATAGCACTCTTGCAACAGTCATTGGGCATCAAGATGGACTCAAACAAGCATGGTGCAATGGAACAAAATTGAAGAGGACATCGATGAACATTTGATATATCATACGCAAAAGGAGCTACGGATGAGATTTATGTGCATGATGAACAGGCTAAAAATATCAAGATCTGGGACTTAGCAAACTGGGATCACCTCACAAGGGATCCAGCTCGGGCGGGGGTCGGACGGGTGGAAGGTTCGGGACGGCGGGGCCGGGAACGGAAGGAGTTCACGAGGGGCGGGGGCGGCGGATGATGACGTCGGGATAGCTGGATCTAGTCTGGCCCGACCGAATCCGCGGTGAGGGCGGGAGCGCGTGCTCTGGCGCGCAGCAGCGCGGCGGAGGTGGTCGGCAGCGGCGGCTCCATGGGCGGCGGTGGAGCTTGTGGAGCAGGTACGGGCCAGAGCGGCGATGGGCGGCGGGCAGGGGCGGAGGCGGAGACGCGCCGGCGAGGCGGCGGAGGACGCACGGGTCCGGCGAGCGGCGGCGCAAGGCGGCGAGGACGGCGGGGTCCGTCAAGCGGCGGTGCAAGGCAGCGAGGGCGGCGGGGAAACGGGCGGTGGCGCGCGGGCTTCGGCGGCGGCGGTTCGGGCCCGTGCGGGCCCACGATAGACTCCGCGGGCCGACGGCACGGAGGAGAGAGAGGGCCGGCAGTGGCGACGTGGCGCGATCTGATTGGTGTGGGGCGGCATCTGGGCGTGTCTGGCCGCCGGGCGGACATGTCCGGCGGCGCGGGGAGGTGGAAGCTAGGGTTTCGACCCGGATTTGGACGGGGGAGGACATATATATATAGCTAGAGGGAGCTAGGAGAGTCCAAATGAGGAGCGGTTTTCGGCCACGCGATCGTGATCGAACAACCGAGAGGATGGATGGGGTTTGGATGGGTTTTGGGCCACTTTGGAGGGGTGTTGGGCTGCAACACACACGAGGCCTTTACGGTTCCCCGGTTAACCGTTGGAGTATCAAACGAAGTCCAAATGGCCCGAAACTTGATAGGCGGTCTACCGGTGGTGAACCAAGGCCGCTTGGCAAATATCGGTCCAATCCGAGAATGTTTAACACCCGCACACGAAAAGAGACAAAAGAGGGCGCCGGATGACATAGGAGTGTCGGATCGCAAAACGGACAACGGGAAAAATGATCGGATGCATGAGACAAACACGTATGCAAATTAAATGCACATGATGACATGATATGAAATGCATGACACGCAAACAAATGACAAGGCAACAACAGCGAATAACTAGAAGACACCTGGCGCAACGGTCTCGGGGCATCACATTGTGCCTTCGAAGTTGTTGATTTTTATGGCACCGAAATGATAGACCTCCTCGATAACGTAAGGACCTTCCCATTTAGAGAGAAGTTTTCCTGCAAAAAATCTTAAACGAGAGTTGTATAGCAATACATAATCACCTACATTAAACTCACGCTTTTGTATCCTTTTATCATGCCATCTTTTAACTTTTTCTTTAAACAACTTGGCATTTTCGTAGGCTTGGGTTCTCCATTCATCGAGTGAGCTAATATCAAATAACCTCTTCTCACCGGCAAGTTTAAAATCATAATTGAGCTCTTTAATAGCCCAATATGCCTTGTGTTCTAGTTCGAGAGGTAAGTGACATGCTTTTCCATAAACCATTTTATACGGAGACATACCCATAGGAATTTTATATGCAGTTCTATAAGCCCATAATGCATCATCAAGTTTCTTGGACCAATTCTTTCTAGACCTACTGACAGTCTTTTGCAAAATTAATTTGAGCTCTCTATTACTCGATTCTACTTGACCACTAGACTGAGGGTGATAAGGAGATGCAATTCTATGATTAACATCATACTTAGCAAGCATTTTACGGAAAGCACCATGAATAAAATGTGAACCACCATCAGTCATTAAATATCTAGGGACTCCAAATCTTGGAAAAATAACTTCTTTACGCATTTTAATAGAAGTGTTATGATCAGCACTACTAGTTGGAATAGCTTCAACCCACTTAGTAACGTAATCAACAGCAACTAAAATATGTGTATATCCATTAGAGGTAGGAAAAGGTCCCATATAGTCAAAGCCCCAAACATCAAATGGTTCAATAACGAGTGAATAGTTCATAGGCATTTCTTGACGTCTACTAATATTACCAATTCTTTGACATTTATCACAAGATAAGACAAACTTACGGGCATCTTTGAAGAGAGTAGGCCAATAAAACCAGATTTCAATACCTTATGTGTAGTTCTATCTCCAGCATGGTGTCCTCCATAAGCTTCGGAGTGACACTTGCGTAGGATTTGTTCATGTTCATGATCAGGTACACAATGTCTAATAACACCATCTACTCCTTCTTTATAAAGATGTGGGTCATCCCAAAAGTAATGTCTCAAATCATAGAAGAACTTTTTCTTTTGCTGGTATGTGAAACTAGGTGGTATGAATTTAGCAACAACGTAATTAGCATAATCAGCATACCATGGAGCAGTATGAGAGGTATTTATGACATTTAATTGCTCATCAGGAAAGCTATCATCAATAGGTAGTGGGTCATCAAGCACATTTTCTAACCTAGACAAGTTGTCTGCAACGGGGTTCTCAGCTCCCTTTCTATCAACAATATGTAAATCAAATTCTTGTAGCAAGAGAACCCATCTAATAAGTCTAGGTTTAGCATCTTTCTTTTCCATAAGATATTTAATAGCAGCATGATCAGTGTGAATAGTTACTTTAGAATCAACAATATAAGGTATGAACTTATCACAAGCAAATACAACTACTAAGAATTCTTTCTCAGTAGTAGCATAATTTCTTTGAGCATTGTCTAGGGTTTTACTAGCATATTGAATAACGTTTAATTTCTTATCAACTCTTTGCCCTAGAACAGCACCTATAGCATAATCACTAGCATCACACATAATTTCAAAGGGTGAATTCCAATCAGGTGGCTGAACAATAGGTGTAGAGATCAATGCTTTCTTAAGTATTTCAAATGCTTCTACACAATCATCATCAAAGACAAATGGTATATCTTTTTGTAATAAATTAGTCAGAGGCCGAGAAATTTTTGAGAAGTCTTTAATGAACCTCCTATAAAATCTGGTGTGACCAAGGAAACTTCTTATACCTTTGATGTCCTTGGGGCATGGCATCTTTTCAATAGCATCAACTTTGGCTTTATCAACTTCAATACCTATTTCAGAAACTTTATGCCCCAAGACAATACCTTCATTAACCATAAAGTGGCACTTTTCCCAATTCAAGACAAGATTAGTTTCTTCACATCTCTGCAAAACTCGATCAAGGTTGCTCAAGCAATCATCAAAAGAAGATCCATAGATGGAGAAATCGTCCATGAAAACATCACAAATCTTTTCACAAAAGTCAGAGAATATAGCCATCATGCATCTTTGAAAGGTAGCAGGTGCATTACATAAACCAAAAGGCATACGTCTATAAGAAAAAGTACCAAAAGGGCAAGTAAAAGTAGTCTTTGATTGATCTTTGGCTGACACAGGTATTTGAGAGAAACCAGAATAACCATCTAGAAAGCAAAAATGTGTATGTTTGGATAATCTTTCTAGCATTTGATCGATAAAAGGTAAGGGGTAATGATCCTTTTTAGTGGCCTTATTTAATTTGTGGAAATCAATTACCATCCTATAACCTGTAATAATTCTTTGAGGAATCAATTCATCTTTATCATTAGGAACGACAGTAATACCTCCCTTCTTAGGGACACAATGGACAGGACTTACCCACTGACTATCAGCAACGGGATAGAGTATACATGCCTCAAGGAGCTTTAGTATTTCCTTTCTTACCACTTCATTCATTTTAGGATTCAGCCGTCGTTGATGATCACGAACTGGTTTAGCATCTTCTTCCAAATTTATTTTATGTTGACATAGAGTGGGACTAATGCCCTTAAGATCCTCAAGAGTATACCCAATAGCAACACGGTGCTTCTTCAGATTCAATAATCTCTCTTCCTCATGCTCTGAAAGGTTAGCACTAATAATAACAGGATATGTCTTTTTTTCATCAAGATAAGCATATTTAAGAGTATCAGGCAATGGTTTAAGCTCAAACACGGGATCACCCTTCGGTGGAGGAGGATTCCCTAGTATTTCAACAGGCAAATTGTGTTTCAGGATAGGTTCTTGTTTAAAGAATACTTCATCTATTTCCCTTTTTTCATTCATAAACATATCATTTTCATGGTTTAGCAAATAATGTTCTAAAGGATCACTAGGAGGTACGGCAATAGAAGCAAGACCAATAATTTCATCCTTACTAAGTAATTCTTCTTCATGGTGTTGTCTACTAAATTTAGAGAAATTAAATTCATGAGACATATCATCTAAACCGATAGTAACAACATCCTTTTTGCAATCTATCTTAGCATTAACAATGTTTAAGAAGGGTCTACCAAATATAATAGGACAAAAGCTATCTTGTGGGGAACCAGGAACAAGAAAATCAGCAGGATATTTAGTTTTCCCACACAAGACTTCAACATCTCTAACAATTCCCATTGGTGAAATAGTATCTCTATTGGCAAGTTTAATTGTGACATCAATATCTTCTATGTCAGCAGGTGCAATATCATGCATAATTTCTTTGTATAAGTTGTAAGGTATTGCACTAGAACTAGCACCCATATCACATAAACCATGATAACAATGATCTCCTATTTTAACATAAATAACAAGCATGCCTACCACAGGTCTGTTTTTATCTTTTGCACAAGGTTTAGCAATTCTAGCAGTCTCATCAAGGAAATGAATAACATGCCCACCAATATTATCAGACAAGAGATCTTTAACAATAGCAATATCAGGAGGTGTATAAGTTTTAATATTGCTTTTACAAACCATAGTTGAAGCTTTAGCATGATCTTTTATCCTAACAGGAAAAGGTGGTTTCTCAACATAAGTGGTAGGAACAATAGGATCATTATAAGTGACAGTCTTTTCTTCAACTTTAATAGGTGCAGCTACTTTTACTTCTATGGGAGGATGATATTTAAACCACTTCTCCTTGGGGAGATCAACATAAGTAGCAAAAGATTCACAGAAAGAAGCTACTATCTCAGAGTCAAGTCCATATTTAGTGCTAAATTTACGGAAAACATCGGTATCCATAAAAGATTTAACACAATCAAACTTAGGTGTCATACCTGACTCCTTACCTTCGTCGAGGTCCCAATCTTCAGAGTTGCGTTTAATTCTTTCCAATAAATCCCATTTGAATTCAATAGTCTTCGTCATAAAAGAGCCAGCACAAGAAGTATCGAGCATGGCGCGATTGTTATCAGAAAGCCGAGCATATAAATTTTGAATAATCATCTCTCTTGAGAGCTCATGATTGGGGCATGAATATAACATTGATTTAAGCCTCCCCAAAGCTTGAGCGATGCTTTCTCCTTCGTAAGGCCAAAAATTATATATATAATTGCGATCACGACGAACAAGATGCATAGGATAACTTCTGATGGAATTCCAATTTCAATCATTTGTAGTTCCATGACCCCGTATCAGCACATAGCCCATACCATGTCAATGCATCTTCCTTTAAAGATAAAGGGAAGACCTTCTTTTTAATAACATCTCCGGGTACACCTGCAAGCTTAAATAATCCACAAACTTCATCCACATATATTAGGTGCTCATCAGGATGCGTTGTTCCGTCTCCTACAAACGGATTAGCTAGCAGTTTTTCTATCATACCCGAAGGAATTTCAAAGCAGACATTTTCATTTTCAGTAGGTTCAGTAGGTTGAGGAGCAACTCTTTGCTCTACTGGCCGGGGTGAAGATACCCCAAACAAGCCCCTCAGAGGATTACTTTCCATAGTAACAAGTGACAGTAAATTTCAGCACACTATATAAATTTTCCTTACCAAATTCCACCTACCAAAGGCGCTTCACTCCCTGGCAACGGCGCCAGAAAAGAGTCTTGATGACCCACAAGTATAGGGGATCTATCGTAGTCCTTCCGATAAGTAAGAGTGTCGAACCCAATTAGGAGCAGAAGGAAATGATAAGCGGTTTCCAGCAAGGTATTCTCTGCAAGTACTGAAATAAGTGGTAACAGATAGTTTTGTGATAGGATAATTTGTAACGAGCAACAAGTAACAAAAGTAAATAAAGTGCAGCAAGGTGGCCCAATCCTTTTTGTAGCAAAGGACAAGCCTGGACAAACTCTTATATAGAGAAAAGCGCTCCCGAGGACACATGGGAATATGGTCAAGCTAGTTTTCATCACGTTCATATGATTCGCGTTCGGTACTTTGATAATTTGGTATGTGGGTGGACCGGTGCTTGGGTACTGTCCTTACTTGGACAAGAATCCCACTTATGATAACATCTATTGCAAGCATCCGCAACTACAGCAAAAGTATTAAGGTAAATCTAACCATAGCATGAAACATATGGATCCAAATCAGCCCCTTACGAAGCAATGCATAAACTAGGGTTTAAGCTTTTGTCACTCTAGCAACCCATCATCTACTTATAACTTCCCAATGCCTTCCTCTAGGCCCAAATAATGGTGAAGTGTTATGTAGTCGACGTTCACATAACACCACTAGAGGAGAGACAATATGCATCTCATCAAAATATCGAACGAATACCAAATTCACATGACTACTAATAGCAAGACTTCTCCCATGTCCTCGGGAACAAATGTAACTACTCACAAAGCATAATCATGTTCATAATCAGAGGGGTATTAATATGCATATAGGATCTGAACATATGATCTTCCACCAAATAAACCAACTAGCATCAACTACAAGGAGTAATTAACACTACTAGCAACCCACTAGTACCAATCCCGAACTTCGAGACAATAATTGGATATGAACTAGGGTTTTGAGAGGACATGGTGCTGGTAAAGATGTTGATGGAGATTGCCCTCTCCCGATGAGAGGAGCGTTGGTGATGACGATGGCAATGATTTCCCCCTCCCGGAGGGAAGTTTCCCCGGCAGAACAACTCTGCCGGAGCCCTAGATTGGATCCGCCAAGGTTCCGCCTCGTGGCGGCGGAGTTTCGTCCGAGGAGATGGCTTATGATTTTTTCCTCATCGAAAGACTCCATATAGCAGAAGATGGTCATCGGAGGGCCACCAAGGGGGCCACGAGGTAGGGGGGGCGCGCCCCCCATCCTCGTGAGCAAGGTGTGGCCCCCCTGGTGAACTTCTTGCGCTCATTATTTTTTATATATTCTGAAAATGTCTTCCGTGAAGTTTCAGGACTTTTGGAGCTGTGTAGAATAGTTCTCTAATATTTGCTCCTTTTCCAACCCAGAACCCCAGCTGCCGACATTCTCCCTCTTTATCTAAACCTTGTAAAGTAAGAGAGAATAGGCATAAGTATTGTGACATAATGTGTAATAACAGCACATAATGCAATAAATATCGATATAAAAGCATGATGCAAAATGGACATATCAGTGGCGCTCGGGGAGGACGCGGCCACCATACGAGCCTTAATGAAGCGTTTCCATGGCGTCATATTTGCAAGAAGGGGTAGCGGGAATGGGGATCGGGATTCATGGATTCATGGGTTGCCGGCACTGGAGCAAACAAGCCGGTGAAGCTTAAGGAGGAAGACTTAAATAGACCCAGGAATTTTCATCACAAACGGTTCTTACAAAAAACTGTGCCTGATGTTGTTGATATTTTTTATTAGTTGTGAAAAATGGATTTGGAGTAAAGTGGCAACGATGGTGTTTTAAATGTATGAGAAAATGTGTAGTACTAATACAACTGTCATGTGAAAATTTCAAAAAAATTAGGGGTCATTTGACCTTTTAAAGACATTTAAATGATTTTCTAGCCATTTAATGTTCGTAATTCAAATTTGAACTACATGTACATGCAACAGCTAACCATAACGGTTTGAAAAGTAATATTTTGTGTACTAGTGTGCAAGTTAATTCCATGTGCAGTAAATTGGAAGGGAATTTCAAACATATTGGTCTCACGGATATGACACAATTAAGCATGGAGTGCCATGGCATTTAAATTCCAAAAATTAAAAAAAGATCAGAAACACATGAAACCTTTCTTGATGTAATGTCATGCCACCAAGATGATGTGGTAAAAAATTTGGCATGTTTGATGAAAGTTTAGACACACACCCCTCACAAACCGAAGCAACTCACTAGAAGGCTCGTGGTTCCGAGAGGGAACAATGCATGCTTGATGACGAACAGGCGATAGCTTCCTCTTACGGGCTTCAAAAACTTTCTACAGTTAACATGCACTAATACATTTGTTGTGTCAAAATTTGGAAAATTTAAGGGGTCATTTGACCTTTTTAATTCATTTCAGTGATTTTCTAGCCATTTAATGACTGTAATCCAAATTTGGACTACATCTACATGTAATGGCTAACCACAACGATTTGAAAAATCATATTTGTGTACTTGTGTGCGAGTTAATTCCATGGGCATTAAATTGGAAGGAGATTTCAAACATATAGGCCTCACGCCCTGGACACATGCATGGAGTGCCATGCCATTTAAATTCCAAAAAAATGAAAAGAGATCAGAAACTCATGAAACCTTTTTTGATGTAATTTCATGCCACCAAGATGATCTGGTAAAATTTTTGGCATGTTTGACAAAAGTTTGGACACACACCCCTCACAAACTGGAGCAACTCACTAGAAGGCTCGTGGTTCTGAGAGGGAACAATGCATGTTTGATGACGAACGGGAGATAGCTTCCTCTTACGGGCTTCAAAAAATTTCTACAGTTAACGTGCACTAATACAACTATCGTGTCAAAATTTCGAAAATTTCAGGGGTCATTTGACCTTTTAAAGATATTTAAGTGATTTTCTAGCCATTTAATGACCATAATCCAAATTTGAACTACATCTACGTGCAACGGCTAACCATAACGGTTTGAAAAATCATATTTGTGTACTTGTGTGCAAGTTAATTCCATGTGTAGTAAATTGGAAGGAAATTTCAAACATATTGGTCTCGCGGCTATGACACAATTAAGCATGGAGTGCCATGGCATTTAAATTCCAAAAAAAAGATCAGAAACACATGAAACCTTGCTTGATGTAATGTCATGCCAGCAAGATGATGTGGTAAAAAATTGGCATGTTTGACGAAAGTTTGGACACACATCCCTCACAAACCGGAGCAACTCACTAGAAGGCTCGTGGTTCCGAGAGGGAATAATGCATGTTTGATGACAAAAGGGAGATAGCTTCCTCTTACGGCCTTCAAATTTTTTCTGCATTTAACGCACACTAATACAACTGTCATGTGAATTTTGGAAAATTTCAGGGATCATTTGACCTTTTAAAGATATTTAAGTGATTTTCTAGCCATTTAATGACCGTAATTCAAATTTGAACTACATCTACATGCAATAGCTAACCGTAAGGGTTTGAAAAATCATATTTGTGTACTTGTATGCGAGTTAATTTCATGTGCAGTAATTTAGAAGGAATTTTCAAACATATTGGTCTCACGGCATGGACACATGCATGGAGCGTCATGGCATTTTAATTCCAAAAAATTAAAAAATGATTAGAAAAACATGAAACCTTGCTTGATGTAATGTCATGCCACCAAGATGATGTGGTAAAAAAATTGGCCTATTTGACGAAAATTTGGACACACACCCTCACAAATCGGAGCAACTCGCTAGAAGGCTCGTGGTTCCAGGAGGGAACAATGCATGTTTGATGATGAACGGGAGATAGCTTCCACTTACAGCCTTTAAACTTTTTCTACATTTAACATGCACTAATACAACTTTCATGTGAAAATTTGGAAAATTCTAGGGGTCATTTGACCTTTTAAAGAGGTACAGCGACGTGTTATACAAAAGGTTTTTAACCCCTTTCCGTGATGGCATTTGGAACCATCGCTAAGTGAGTGTGGGCGCTAGGGGTGTCCTTCCCACACGACCCAGAAATCATCGGGGATAGGCCCTCTTAGGACACTGGCTGGGGCCGTGTGCTATCAGGCGAGTCATCGAAACCCAATTATTTCCGTGGGTATGTACATCCCACACGGTAATCCGAGAAAAACATTTATGTAGGTATGTACATCCCACATGGTGAATCCCAGAAAATCATTTTTGTAGGTATGTACATCCCACACGGTGAATCCCAGAAAATCATTTCCGTAGGTATGTACATCCCACACGGTGAATCCTACAAAAACATTTCCGTAGATATGTATATCACACACAGTTCTTTATGTGGAAACTTTTGTGCAAGGTGGCCTAACACAAACAGTTCGGTGCCGGAAGCCATGTGTGATTGTTAGTTGATCGAACACGCCTACTTTCTAGAAACCGTGCGGGTTGTTTGAGTTCATCGCCCACGGTGCTGTCTGAGTAACCGTCTGCAATAGAAAACCCCAATAAGTAGGGTAATTAGCCAATTATTGATAATCCATGTACTAATCAAATTGATATTTCTTATAAAACGCACCGGATATTTCATATTTGTATAATAGCAACCAGGATTTCATAATGGAATTATATCAGATAGCTTCGGCACTCAGTTACGCCACTACACAACAGCACCAAGTTTCACATGCAGCATCAAAAACCTTTGGAAAGTAGCATCATACATGGTAAATAGACAGATGAATCTCATCTGGGAAACTGCAGAAGCGGAAGGCAAATATTGAGCCTTCAGTGATGTTGAATGTCCTTGCAACTTTAGGCCAGTGGCTATGGATAATTGCCCGCCCAACCTTCGTCGTCTTCAACAAGACTTCAATATTGTACCGTGGGTGTTGAATGAATACCTTCCTCGCCTCTTGACCATGCAGGTGGTTTGAGAGGTAATCATCGGTGAACTCCTTTGAAAAGTACTGAAAACAAAGCTATGCATAAATCGTTGTTATAAATTCTGAAATGGTGCAAGGGGTAAAAACAAGGTAAAAGAGTTAGTACCATTCTATAGTTGACTGATGTCTTCTTCATTGTGCAAACAAAGATCTTGCTGTTATTCGTCGCAAGTTTCTTCATCCTAACAATCTTCCTGAGTTTCTTGACTTGACTGATAGTCATGGACATCTCATTTCCCCATATGAAAAATGGGTTGAATAGTGGGTCTAAGCCTCTGACAGCAGGAACTACGTGTGCAAGACCAAATTGTAAGAAACCTAAATATTAGAATGATTCCTGCAACTGCACAATAATGTGCTATTAGCCAAAGGACCCTGCTTGAACAAACCTCAATGGTAAACCGCGGTATCTCCCATTGTTTCCCTACAACACACATAAGGAAGATCTTGATCAAGTTAACTGAGAGTTGCCATACTATCGGTAGAATATGTATTGAGTACAGCCAAATTCGATTGGTGTCACATGCATAAAAATACAAAATTGTACCCACAACAAATGAAAATCAAATTGCAGAACTGAACCAAACAGTTAAATGGATAGCAGACCAAATGAACCAAAATAGTTAACTGAGCACAACATTGCAGAATAGAAACATGTACTAGAAGATAAGACAGTTAACAAAACAAAGAATGCTTGAGAACAGTACTACGAAATGTAGCAATTGTTGGACCAAAGTGTTAACTGAACATTACATTTCAGAGGACCAAACTGTTAACTGAACATCAGATTGCATATTAACATTATAGAGGAAAAATCACTAGAAGGCACTGGCGGTGGCCTCGAGAAAACAACACAAACTGCATTTTAAAGTAGACAACCGCATGGCGGTGTCGACGGTGGCCTCGAAGACGAGGTGCTCCTCCAAGATCTGGCGGTCGACACGCATGGCAGCCATAGCGACCTCGTGCGCATGTGCGGTCGCATGCTACTGAGCTCCATGTTATACTGCATGCAAAATGGCTGTGGGCGGCGTTTAATTGGAGGAGGGGGCAGTGATTTCGATGGAAGGTGTCGCGCCGTTGGTCGAGGCATGTGGGACGGGAAAGAAGGAGGATGGTGTGGGTGGGTGTGGATTACCTTACCATATTTATGAGGCCGCACAGCAAGAAGAAGGGTCAGCGGCAAGAAGGCCGCGCAGCAAGAAGAAGGATCACCGGCGAGGAGGCAGCGCTGCAAGAAGAAGGGTCACCGGCGAGGAGGCGGCGCTGCAAGAAGAAGGGTAGCCGGCGAGGAGGCGGTGCTGCAAGAAGAAGGGTCGCCGGCGAGGAGGATGAGCTACCAGTAAGCAGCAGTGAAGGTTTGAACTTGTAAAGCAAGGAGGAACAGTGGAAATGTGGCTTTTGGTAGGAGGAAGGGGGCGGGGAGATAGATATTTCCACGATGGCAAAAAAATTTGCTCGGTGCCACGAGAAACTGGCGCACAAGTGTGGTTCAAGCGGGGGCGATGGACTGTAGACGACAAAGCTTCCTGCGTAAGCCGGACAAGACGGTGCGCCAAGATATTTTATATCACATCCCACACGATTCTTTCTAGTAAACTGTTTGTGGTATACCTGATTTTTTTCATTATGTTTGAAAAGAAAAAATGGTGTTATGGAGGGAAAGGATGGTGTTTGAATTGCTAGAACATTTACGTACAGTGAACATGCAACTAGTACATGAGTGTCGTGTTTAAATTTGGAATTATTTCGGGTTCATTTGGCATTTTTTTGCATTAATTGAGTTTCTCGGCATTTAATGTGCATAATTCAAATTTGAACTACAACCACATGCTCCAGTGCACCAAAGTTTGTTAAAAAAATCACATGTGTATCTTTGGGTGAATTTATAGGTCCCATGTAAGAAATGGGAATGAAATTTAAACATCTGGGCGTCGTGGCTCGGTCGGAAAGATTGAGAAACTTGGTTTTTAATTCCTGTAAATCCAAAACATGCCTGAAATCATGAAACTTGGCATGGTGTCATGACATGGCACCAACATGCTGTGGTAATTTTTTTTTGGCCAAATTGGAACAAGCTTTGGTGTAAGCTTCTTGCAAACCGGAGCTTCCCTCAAGAAGGCTCGTGGTTCCGAGAGGGAACATGTCACCTCCGTGTGTGAAAAGAGATACGTACACTGCCTTCTCTCGCCTTAATTTTTCTACAAAGACAGATTATACCAAATAGAAGTATCATGCTAAATTTTGGAATTATTCCGGGTTCATTTGGCCTTTTTTATACATTAACTGAGTTTCCATGCATTTAATGTGCATAATTCAAATTTGAACTACAAGCACATGCTCTAGTGCACCAAAGTTGGTTGAAAAATCACATGTGTGTCCTTGGGTGAATTTATAGGTCACATGCAAGAAATGGGAATGAAATTCAAACATCTGGACGTCGTGGCTCGGCCGGAAATATTGAGAAACTTGGTTTTTAATTCCTGTAAATTCAAAACACGCCTGAAAAACATGAAACTTAGCATGGTGTCATGACATGGCACCAACATGCTGCGGTAATTTTTTTGACCGAATTGAGACAAGCTTTGTGTAAGCTTATTGCAAATCGGAGCTTCCCTCAAGAAGGCTCGTGGTTCCGAGAGGGAACGTGTCACCTCCGTGTGCAAAACGAGATACATACACCGCCTTCTCCCACCCTAATTTTTTTACATGCAGATTAGACCAAATAGAAGTATCGTGCTAAATTTTGGAATTATTCTGGGTACGTTTGGCCTTTTTATGCATTAATTGAGTTTCTGCACATTTAATGTGCATAATTCAAATTTGAACTACAAGCGCAGGCTCCAGTGCACCAAAGTTGGTTGAAAAATCACATATGTGTTTTTGGGTGAATATCCAGGTCCCATGTAAGAAATGGGAATGAAATTTAAACATCTGGGCGTCGTGGCTCGGTCGGAAAGATTGAGAAACTTGGTTTTTTAATTCCTGTAAATCCAAAACACGCCTGAAAATCATGAAACTTGGCATGGTGTCATGACATGGCATCAACATGTTGCGCTAATTTTTTTGGCCGAATTGGGACAAGCTTTGGTGTAAGCTTCTTGCAAACCGGAGCTTCCCTCAAGAAGGCTCGTGGTTCCGAGAGGGAACGTGTCACCTTCGTGTCCGAAACGACATACGTACACTGCCTTCTCCCACCTTAATTTTTTTACACAGGCAGATTAGACCAAATAGAAGTATCGTGCTAAATTTTGGAATTATTCTGGGTTCGTTTGGACATTTTTATACATTAATTGAGTTTTTGCACATTTAATGTGCATAATTCAAATTTGAACTATAAGCGCAGGCTCCAGTGCAGCAAAGTTGGTTGAAAAATCACATGTGTGTCCTTGGATGAATTTCTAGGTCCCATGCAAGAAATGGGAATGAAATTCAAACATCTGGGCGTCGTGGCTCGACCGGAAAGATTGGTAAACTACATGCATGCGGATATTGTTGAGCCCCATGTGTGCGGATATTGTTGAGCCCCATGTTCTAAATCATGCGACACATCTAAGATTCAGTTTGTACCAGCTTCTAGACTGCAATACTGTTTCAACTTTAAAAATATATATCACAAGTTTATGTTTTTGTAATAAGTTTTAGAACTGTAACATCATTTCAACTTTAAAATAAATTATGTTTGATGCATTTAAATCATCTCTAAGAATTAGTAGATGTGAAACCAAATATGTTTCCGTGAAGTTACGTGTCTTCTATAAAAAATGAGAATCTCATCCTAGAACAATTAAATAGATAGTGGATTTCATGATTATTAGATTTTCAAATGAAAAGAGGATGAAAATTTCAATGTTTTAATTCTTCGAAAATTCATGGTACCAATTCCACGAAATTATGTCTTTCTAGTTTTTATTTTTAGTGAAAACCCAGAAACTTCATGATAATGATTGGATAAATTTACTTATACTAATCTCATGACCTTTTTTCTATAAAGGAGCTAAGTTATTGCTCATGGTGTTTGCTGATTTATTTGTGCAGCCACATGAAACCATCTATATTCATGGTTTAGCAAAGATGAATTAACACTAACTAAATTGCATGGAGACTCGTTTGTTTTTCATTTATTAAATTACAGTATACATGTGAGCTCCGGCACATTTGTTACACCGATAACTGTCTAACGTCCTTCCTCTACCAACACACAATTAACCATGTAAGGACACAAAGTCAATTCACACTAACTTCTGGTATTGCATTAACAATCCAAAAAATTGCCTTGTGCCTTGTACCGATTAACTCGTCATTACTTCTCTACAATGTCATGCAACTTATTTATGTGTATTCAAATTGTATTGGCTCAACAGGGAAACTAAAAACATTTCAGTCCGCATCTCGATGGACATTGAATGGGATAAAGATTACAGGGAGGTGAGCCTCCATGAGCTCCTCGTCCACGTCCGTTGAGGTGAGTCTTTTTTCATAAAGGGCATTGTGACATGGTGTGTTGAGATAGTTGTATGTTAAGTATGAAACATTAGTATTTGTGTTAACTGTATGAGAATTGGAGTTAAAATAAATATAATTTATTCTAGTTGATTATTATATAGTTGTGAAATGTATGTTGAATACAAGTATCATTGGTAACATATTATTTTATCATTGTGGCATGATAAGATGATATAAGTGTATGCTCATAGAGAACTAAAGATGATAAGGGTCAACTATTGCTGTATATGAGATGACCTTTGTATTCATTGAAAAGGAAAACGTCTTAGCAACCATAGATCACGTATCTGCCTGGGTCGATGGATTAATATATCTCTACTACTTATACTTAAATAGAATGTAAAGTTTCATCTTTCACTTTTATTCCCACCACTCTTTTGTCCAACCTTACCCATATAATAATAAATCACCTTAATTTATTTACCTTCCGAACCAATTCCACTTTAATTTACTTACCAAATTTATCATCAAGCTATAAGGTAAATCACATAAATGGTGAGGTAAATCACAAGATAATGTACTAGAATATTTATACCGCATTGCAACGCATGGGCATTGTCCTTTAAAAAAATCGTATCCCTCTCTTTATTTATGATTCAACTAGCATTAGATCGCTTAATAAGAGAGACATGGGCTCGCTAGGAGGCTCAAAAAAAGAACTATTACAAGACGTTCCCTTAGACAAATTTGCTAATTCACGAGCAATAGAATTAGCGTCTCTAGGACAGTGCACAAACGCGGTATAAGGGAAGCTTCACACTATATGATAGCAATGACCAAGGATTATAGCCGATGGATCCACAAACCGCTCTCCTCCATTCATCGTATTGATAACCTCAAGATTATCTGAATTGATAGTAACCTTGTCACAATCGACCGTTTGTGCTAGGAAAAGACCATATCTCAATGCAGTAGCTTCAGCAGATACCACATTGTAATGAAAGTCAATTTTCTAGTTCCTCACACTTATAACGTTTGCCCCTATTATCTCGAATAATTGCACCAGCCACCCCCTTAAGAAGGTCCAGATCAAACGAAGCATTCACATTTAGCTTCACATGTCCATTAGGAGGTAGCATCCATCCTCCCGCTTTCCTCTTAGCTTTTGGCTATGATGCGGAAGTGTAGTTTGATGTCAAGACTCGGACGGAATCAACAATTTGTTTGGCATTTTGTTTTTTCTCGCCATGGCGGAGCTTCCTTCTCTCCCACCATAGATACAAACAAGTGATAGATATTATTTCATGCATTTTTCTTTGCCCTATCACAAACGTCTCATGTTCTGGCAACTCCATGAGATATTCAAGCACAGTTTCTCCTTCTCTATCAATTTGACATGCATTACTAATAATATTATCCAGCCCAAGTCCTCCCAAACTTGCATAGCTGATGGACACTGAAACAACGCGTGTAAAGTAGTATCAACCCCTGTTCTGCGAGCAGGGCATTGTGGTGATACCTTAACATCCTTGTTTAAAAGATTAACACCACAAGGTAAAGTTCCATGAAGAGTTTTCTAGACAAATATGTTTACCTTTGCCGAACAGTCCAAACTCCAAATTCACTGCCACACACTTCTGACTTGCATTATTCCTTGCCCATTTGCTCGACATAGGTTGCCCCCGAATTTGTGGTCCTACTCAACATAATATGCTAATTTCATGAAAACCCTAAAACTTTTTGTCATACCCCATGTAACAAAATCCTCCATGTCATAGTTTGGAGGTGAATTGCTAAGATTCGGTGAACATCCACCTACCAGAAGGTTTGTCTCACCAGTTCCTCATCCCACTAGTTAGTACAATGCTCAATCAAGTCATTTACTTCTGATATGATATGGTTGCCACGTATAATAACAACTTTTCTGTTACACAAACTAGGAATCCATGGGTCATCCCATATATTGATTTTATGTCCATCACCCACTCTCCATATGCACCCATGTTTAAAGAGTATTAACCCCTGCCAGAACACTTTGCCAAGTGAAGGAAGCTACCTTTTTTAATTTGGCATTGAGCAAATCTCCATTAGGAAAATGCTTTGCCTTCATAACACCAGCACCCAAAGAATCTGGATGATTTATTAATCTCCATGCTTGTTTTGCTAGAAGAACTAAATTAAAACAGTGGATGTCTCTAAACCCCATATCTCCTTTGCACTTCGGCACACACAATTTCCACCATGCCATCTAATGCATTCGCTTTCGGTTGTCATTGTCCTGCCACCAATAGTGCGACATTGATTCAGATATCCTTTGCAAACTTGTTTAAGAATTTTAAAGACTAACATGGAATCTGATGGTATAGGTGGTGCAACTGACTTGAGAAGGATTTATTTACCGCCCAATGAAAATTGCCTCTTTTTTCAACCATTCACCATCTGCATGACACAATCAATCGAGTACTGAAAACAGTATGTTTTATTCATCCCCACTTTAGACAGCAATCCCAAATACTTATCATTTAGCGCTTCTGTCAGTATATATAGTAAATCACAAATTTGGGCATTCACATTAACATCTGTATTGGGACTGAACAAACCACTAGATTTATCCAAACTCACCAATTTTCCTAATGCAGCACAATATAAATCCATGATTCTCTTTAAAGTTTTGGCATTCTCCATATTTGCTTTCATAAGGATTAATAAGTCATCTATAAACAGGAGGTTAGAGATGGATGGGGCCTCCGTGCACACCTTTGCGACCTGTAAATTTCTAGCCTCCTCTTCACGAGCAAGAAATGCAGTTAAATCCTCTGTACATAAGACTTCTTCCAATGTAAAGGTGCTTAATTGAGGTGCTAAGTGCATTAAATAACTTATCAACTTAACTCCCCAATGCATAGGTGCTTAACTTGTTGTTGCTAAGCCCACTATTAAATGATTTAGCACCTAAACTCTTTCATGCATTGGTCATCTTCTTTCATTTAAGTGGTTTGCCTAGGTTTACGCACTTGGCATTGGTTCTTTCTGGGTCACCAAAGTGCTCTCTCTCTCCTCTTTAATTGTTGTGCCATGTCATTTTTAGCTTATGTGGCATGCTTAGCACCTGTCCAACATGGAGCACTGGGAAGGGCCTAATAGGAACAAATATGATGAAAGAGGATCTCCTTAACATAAACCTCTAGTCGGTTTCAAAGTAGCAGTTTCAATAGAGTTAAAGCAAACATAATACTCAAGGGTAGTCACACATTGCATCACTAGGTTGACCCAATCCTCAAGAAAACCTAACATCAACATGATATCTTTCAAGAAAACCCATTCAATACAATCATAAGCCTGATGCATGTACAATTTCACCACACACAAACCAACCTTGCCATTCTTTCATTTTTACCTATGTGAAAACTCTCATAAGCAATCAACACATTATCTGTGATAAGGCGTTCAGGGAAAAACACACTTTGTGTGGGACTAACAACTATAGGAAGAAAAACTTCAAAACATGTTGCTAGCATTTTTTTAGATTACCTTATGTCGGTGGGAACGACACCTATGGGATCACAAGAATCCCTACTACGGTTGCGGGGCGCGGGGTCGTGAGAAGAGTGGATCAAACAGATAGCACACGGTTCGTTTATCCAGGTTCGGGTCGCGAGGATGCATAAAACCCTACTCCTGCTTTGGTGGATTGTATATCTGTGTTCTTGAGCTAGCTATGGGGTGTGAGGAGCTCCAAAAGGCCGAATCCTCCTCCTGGTCGCCTTGGGCCTCCTTTTATAGGAAAGGGGTCGCCACAGTGGCACATAGGAGGTGGAAAGGGTACAGTGATGTGAGGTTATCCCTCGCATTACATGACAAGGCGCATTTAATGTGTCTTGCCCAGGTGTCCTTGCTTTATCGGGGACGGGGGAGAGCCCTGTCTCGTCCGTCGCCGCTTCCTCTCGTGTCGACACGCACCCTGGCCAGCGGCGCCCGCGGTGCCATGTAGGCAGGCAGGCAGCTGAGGTGGCACAGTGGTGGGTCTCCATGAAGATCCGCATGCCGCCACGCAGGTGCCTGCCCAGCTGGTTGGGTCGGCAGCTGCATGCGAACGGCGGTGGAGGTTTGACTGGCGTGGGCCTGATGGTGGCCCTACGGGTGTTCTTGGCAAGGGCCTTGCCGGGGCCCCGGCAAGGGTCTTGCCGTGGCACCTGCTGTCATCCCCGACAAGGCTCTTGCCGGGGGCCTTGTGGTCCTCCTTGGCTGGGATCCCGCCAAGGATCATCATCTTCTAAAGGGTGTGTCTGATCTTGAATGTCTTCACAAAGATCTGCACGCCACCACGGGGATGTCTCCTGAATCCTTGCCCCATGGGGGCAGTGGACTCAAGGGTGACTCACTCCGTAGGTGTGGGGCGAGCTGCCACGGCAAGGGTCTTGTCGGGTTTGCTAAAACCACCTCCCAGCAAGGATCTTGCCGGGGGGAGTCCGCTTCGTCTCCTTTGCTCTTTGTGGTCTTGGTCTTGGCGTCGTTCTGCTTCTCCTGAGCTTCGGCCTTACCTTGGCTCACCTCCCTTGCCTTGCTCAGTGTGGTGGTGCCCGTGGCTCAGACTGCCCATGCACAGTTATAGGGGTACAAAAAGCGTACCCCTCTTTTTGTACACCGACAGGAGCCCCCGGGCCTAGGCCACACGTAAGCGCAATCGTGTCGTTGGGCTAGGCCCAAAAATAGTGCGCGGGCAGGCGGGGCGGTTTTTACCGCGGTAAGTCTCTTCGCGCGCTGCGCTTCCCATGCTTCCCGCGCGTGGCGTGGCGTGGGGAGGCGTGTGTGGTGTGGGCGTCATGCGTGGGGCTGAGCTCTGCATGCATGCGTCACGTCGTAGTAAAGGGGGCGGTTTGCGCCTTCCCCATAAACGGAGGGAGGCGTGGAGGCGCGTCCCATTTACTGAACGGGGCCGAGGCGTGGTTTTCAAGGCGTCCACTCCCCACGATCACGGGGTGGGGAGAGGTCGCCTCACCCGTCGCCTTGGTCCTGCACGCCTGCCACGTGGCTCTCATGCGCTTGGGATGGCGAATGGTGGAGGCTGGAAACCGGGCCGCCACGGGCTCGGGCGGCGGGTCGGTCCCAGTTCCCTGCGCCTTCCGCGTCTTGATTGGCCGAGCGGGGCGGCCGAGCCCCCACCCTGTTCCTTTATAAAGAGCGGGAGGGGGGATGGCATCCCGCATTCTTTTCATCTCCTCCTTCCTTCAGCTTCTGCTCCCCCTTCCATCCGCCATGGAGAGAGGGAATCCTGGTCCTTCAACGGTGGCGGCGAGGGTCGCCGCGCGACAACGCTCCCTTCTTATCCTGCACCCGCAGTGGCAGAGCCAGCCATGAGGGGAAGGGGGAGGGGGCGAGGCCGTGGGCGAGGCCGGGGCGCTCGGGGAAGAGGAGGACGGGGCGGCGCGTCGGCCTCGCCTCCGCAAGCAGCTCCTCCTCCAATGGAGGGCCATGTTGGGGATGACCCTTGTGAGTTCTTCGTCAGGCTGCGCCGGCCGCCGCGCCATCGCCTTCGTCTCCCGACTCCATTTGCGCGGGAGATGGAGCTGGATCCGCCGGAATCGTTGCGGCTGCACATGAGGGGCTGCAGGATCAGTGGCACGCGGGTCCGCGTCAACTTCCCTGCCCCTCACGTGATGTATCTTTGTCGGGGATGGAAGACGTTTGCTCATATCCACCGCTTGACGGAAGGGCTCACTCTCCATTTTAAGCTGATGGAGGGTGGCCTTCTCTCCGTCAAGGTCTTCGGGTGTTTTGGGACCCGTGCAAGGTGCTGCGTGGAGAGCTCTTCTAATATTGAAAACTCCTCCTCGGGCGGGAGTAACGAGGAGGATAGCGGCAGCGACGACGAGGGTAGTAGGCGGCAGGATGACGGGTCCGATTAGGTGTCGGGCGCCGCTCCGTGCGGCACCGGCGACCCCATCATCCGCGTCACCGGCTCCCTAAGCTTCTCAGGGTCGTCTCCTTGGGCGGCTGGCGTTGGGAGGCTGCGGGAGAGGAAGAGGGCGGGCGGCAAGGCCGTCAAGTTGGAGTACGCGGGCACCGACGCCTTTGACGCGTGCTGACGTCCTGCCACCTTGTCTTCGAGCTCTGCTTCCAGTGCCGCCATCACCATCCAGCCTTTGGACGGCCACCAAGATGTTCTCTTGGTGTCTTCTGCCACCCGTAGCTCGCCTAGGCGCTCCTTTTGTCTCTTTTGCCTCCTTGACCTGCCTCCTGAGGAGAGGGACAAGAAAGGGATTACAGGCACCTTATCTCTTTTTAGTTTGTAAGCCTTCGGGCCTTTGTTGAATTTAAAACTTGTAATCCCATCATTCATGTTTTTCATTCCCTATGGGTTGTACCTGAGTGGAATGTTTTTAATGAAAAAGGGATGCTTGCCGGGTCATTTGTTTGCGAGTGGAACCCACGACAAGGAGTAAATCCTTGATATCTTCAAGATAAATATTTCATTGCCCAGCAACAGGCCTTCCCGTCCCCCCACTTCGCTCGACCTTCCTCACGCCTTTGGCGGAGGCAGGGATGAGGCGGGTTCTGGCTCCTTGTTTCATCCTTTCGTTGCCGCGACTACGACCAAACTTGGCCCCAGGAACGAGCCCTAGGGCCTAGAGTTATGGGAGCACGGTAGCTTGGGGGAAAACAAGGTTTCACATACCTCAGTCCATAATGGAATGCATGATAAGGGATGAAGAACTTATCTGAA
Source organism: Triticum aestivum (assembly GCF_018294505.1). Taxonomy (NCBI): domain Eukaryota; kingdom Viridiplantae; phylum Streptophyta; class Magnoliopsida; order Poales; family Poaceae; genus Triticum; species Triticum aestivum. Next base: position 533,279,833 of record NC_057812.1, read on the forward strand.
GATGCAGCCCCCGGCAACCCTGGTTCGCCGTGGGTGAATCTTTGCTCTTGCAGCCCCCGGCAATGCTGGCTTGCCGGGGGCTAGATGCTGGTCTTTTCATCTTATTTTCCTCCCCAAGTGGTTCGGCACAGATATCCGTGTGTCCTATGAACCAAAGAAGACAAAAGAAAGACAAAGAGACGCACACTCGACCTCTAAGCTAGGGGTTAGTCACCTCTAAGCACTCTCAACCCTAACCAAGGACGAGACTCGACCTAGCATGCATGCTATAACTTAGGGCGCCAGCGCTTCATTTATTTATGCTCAGGGTCTGCGCCTGGCTTTTTACAAAGGGTTACATGCATCATCGGCAATGCTTGTGCAAAAGGTGGCTTGCCGGGGGGCCCGGCAAGCCACGCCTCACGGGTAAAACTTGCAAAGATGCTCAATGTTTCAGGAGTTACTCACCGGAACGGCATCTTCGGTCTCCAGGCGGACTGCGCCAAGCCTGGTGACTCATATTACCCGATAAGGGCCTTCCCACTTTGGCGTCAACTTGTTGGAATTCTTGGCCGATTGAACGCGCCGAAGGACAAGGTCGCCTTCCTCAAGGCTTTGGGCATGAACCTTGCGGCTATGGTAGCGGCGCAAGGCTTGCTGGTAGCGTGCTACTCTCACAGCCGCCCGAAGACGATCTTCCTCAAGGAGCATTGCGTCATCTTGCCGCAGTTGCTCTTGCTCAAGCTCATCATAAGCGAGCACTCGAGGTGACCCGTATATGAGTTCAGTGGGGAGAACTGCTTCTGCCCCGTATACTAGGGCAAAGGGTGTCTGGCCGGTGGCTCGATTTGGCGTCGTCCTGATCGACCAAAGAACCGTGAGCAACTCATCAATCCAGCGCCTTCCACTCTTGTGCAGCCTGTCAAAGGTCTTGGTCCTTAAGCCTCGCAGTACTTCAGCGTTTGCCCTCTCAGCTTGAACATTGCTTCGTGGGTGAGCAACGGAAGCGAAACAGACTTTGCTGCCGAGGTCTTGGATATATTGCATGAAGGTGCGGCTTGTGAACTGTGTGTCGTTGTCGGTGATGACCCTATTGGGTATACCAAAATGGCACACTAGTCCCTTGAAGAACTTGACGGTTGACTGAGCTGTGATCTTCCTCACTGCCTCCACCTCCGGCCACTTTGTGAACTTGTCGATTGCAACGTACAAGTACTCAAAGCCCCTGACAACGTGGGGGAAAGGGCCCAGTATGTCGAGCCCCCAGACCGAGAAGGGCCAGGATAGAGGAATGGTTTGAAGGGCTTGAGCTGGCTGATGAAGCTTCTTTGAATGGAACTGACACGCTTCACACCTGGTGACTAGTGTCGTCGCATCCTGGAGGGCGGTGGGCCAGAAGAAACCTTGCCGAAATGCCTTGCCGGCAAGGGCCCTTGACCCGATGTGGGATCCACATATGCCTCTGTGTATCTCCGCCAATAGCTCCAGTCCTTCCTCCCGAGGGATACACTTCAATTTCACACCGTTCGGCCTCTTTCTGTACAGGACGTCATCGACGAACTGGTACATGGTAGAGCGACGGGCTACTTTTTCCACTTCTTCCTGCTCTTCAGGAAGTTCCCCTGTTTGGAGGAATCGGACGGTATGTTGTGCCCACGCTGGAGCCTGGGGCTCGACGGCGAGGACTAAAGGCATTTCCTCCGCTATAGGAGCGGCTGTCTCGACGGCAAGAGCTTGACGCTCCGCCGGAGCTAGTCGTCCCGTGGCGGGCTTAGTGTCCCCGGCAACATCCTTGCTGGTGGCTCCGGGGAGCTCGGCGGGAAAGTACTTGTCGGGTCTTGATTTCCTCCTCTTGTTCTGCTCTGTTGATGGATCAACGGATGGCTGAGTTAGCTAGAGCACAAAGGTACCTGGTTCCACAGGTAGCTTGAGGGCAGCGCGTTTTGACAGGTAATCGGCGATATCATTCTCCGCTCAGGGAACGTATTCAGCCTGTATACCGTCGAAACGCTCTTCCAGCTTTCTCACTTACATCGATGTAGGCCTTCATCAACGGGCTCTGGTAGTCCTTGTTGACTTGCTTGACGACGAGCTGCGAGTCGCCCCTAACGATGAGCTTCTTGATTCCGAGGTCCGCCGCGATCCTAAGACCGGCAAGCAGCCCTTCGTACTCTTCCGTATTGTTTGTTGACACCTCCTTGGGGAAGTGCATCTGGATCACGTACTTGAGGTGCTCTCCGATGGGTGCGACAAGCAGTACGCCAGCCCCGGCGCCGTCTAAGGAGAAAGCTCCATCAAAGTACATGATCCAACTGCAACTTGCCTCCTTGCCGAGGAGAGCAGTCTCTTGGGCTTCTTCGTCAGGCGTTGCGGTCCATTCTGCAATGAACTCCGCCAGGACTCGGCTCTGAATCGTCGAAGTACTTTCAAACTTGAGGCCAAAGCTGGACAGCTCCAGTGCCCATTCCACAATTCTTCCCGTTGCATCTGGATTGTGCAATATCCGTTGCAGAGGGAGGCGAGTGACGACAGTGATCTCGTGTGCCTGGAAGTAGTGACGTAGCTTCCTCGAGGCCATAAGAAGGCCGAAGAGCAGTTTCTGCACGCCGGAGTACCTTGATCTAGCTCCCTGCAGGAGGGAACTAACAAAGTAGACCGGGTGCTGCATCATTTTCTTCTTCGGCGGCACTTCAACTGGTTGTGTCGTCTCTGCATTGGTGGTGTCGGGCTCTGTTGCTGCCATTACCTCGTCATCAACCTCTCTCTGCGCCACTAGTGCGGCGCTGACCACCTGGTTCGTTGCCGCCAGGTATAGCAGCAATGGCTCATGTGGCCTAGGCGCAACTAGTATTGGTGCGGAGGAGAGGTACTTCTTCAAATCTTGCAATGCTGCTTCGGCTTCTGGCGTCCACTCCACCGGGCGCGCCTTTTTCAGGATCTTGAAAAAGGGAAGGGCGCGCTCGGCAGACTTGGAAATGAATCTGCCCATGGCGGCGACGCAACCAGCAAGCCGACGCACATCCTTGATTCGCTTGGGTGCTTCAATCTGCTCTATAGCTTTGATCTTGTCCGGATTGGCCTCTATCCCACGCTGTGACACAAAGAACCCGAGAAGCTTGCCGGACGGGACGCCAAAGACGCACTTCTCAGGGTTCAGCTTGAGATTGATCTTGCGCAGGTTTGCAAATGTTTCTTGCAAATCCGGTATGAGGGTTGCCCTGTCCTTGGTTTTGACCACTATGTCATCCATATAATCTTCCATATTTCTATGGAGCTGGGGTTCAAAACCAATCTGGACCGCCCTTGCAAACGTCGAACCAGCACTCTTTAGCCCGAAAGGCATCCGCATGAAACAATACGTACCACATGGGGTGATGAATGCTGTTTTCTCTTCGTCTTCTCTTGTCATGAAGATCTGGTGGTAGCTGGAGTAGGCATCGAGGAATGACAACAGATCACACCCAGCTGTGGAGTCAACAATCTGGTCGATGCGCGGCAACGGGAAGGGGTCCTTAGGACAAGCCTTATTGATATCAGTGTAATCAATACACAGCCTCCACTTCCCATTAGCCTTGCGCACTACGACCGGATTGGCCAACCACGTTGGATGGAGCACTCCTCTTACCAAACCCGCTGCTTCCAGTTTCCGGATCTCCTCTGTGATGAACTCTTGTCGTTTCAAAGCTTGCTTTCTGACCTTCTGCTTGACGGGCCGCGCATGAGGACAGACAGCAAGGCGGTGCTCAATCACCTCCCTGGGAACGCCGGGGATGTCGGAAGCTTGCCACGCAAACACACCGACATTCGCCCGCAGGAAGGTGATGAGCGCGTCTTCCTATTTGTCATCAAGGGTGGAGCTTATGATGAAAGCCCCTCCCGTGCCGTCCTCATTGACAGAAACCTTCTTGGTTACCGGCGGTATGGCCCTGGGCTTCTTGTTTCCGCCGGTGGAGCTCTCTGGCACGTCCTCGACGGGAGGGCTACACTCCGGAGAGGTGCGCTTGCCGGAGTGGGTGTCCGAGGTCTCACCGGTCTTCTTCTTCTTCCCTCCCGGTGTCCCAGCGGCAGGAGCAAGTGCCCTAGTGGCAGCAGCTGCTGCAACTGCTTGCTGGTATGGTTGGTCAGCGCAAATCAGCGCATCTTTCTTATCGGAGGGGATGGTGATGATCGTCACAGGTCCTGGCATCTTCAGGGTGTTGTAGGCGTAGTATGACGCCGCCATGAACTTGGCCAGCACTGGGCGGCCAAGGATCCCGTTATAGGGCAAGGGGATCTTGGCAACATCAAACACGATCCTCTCCGTCCTGTAGTTCAGATCGCTTCCAAAAGTCACGGGCAGCGTGACCTTTCCCTTAGGTTGGCTTCTTCCCGGGTTGACCCCCTGAAACGCGCCCGTCTCTTCGAGGTCTCCATCAGGAATCTGCAGTTTCTCGATCACGGCAGGCGAGATCAAGTTCAAACCGGCCCCGCCATCGACTAGCATCTTTGTCACCTTGAGGTTGCGTATTGTTGGTGAAACCAACAATGGCAAGCACCCGACCGCAGTAGTGCGATCAGGGTGATACTCAGTGTCAAAAATGATAGGTGTGCTGGACCACTTCAGTGGCCTTTGGGCATCAAACGACGGCTCTGCCACTGTAATCTCTCGCGCCCATTGTTTAAGCTGGCGGTGAGAAGTATGCAGCGAGGCGCCGCCGTCGATGCACATGGCCTCTGTAGCTTTCTGAAACTCTTGGTCACTGGATTCGTCGTCCTCTTTGTGATCGTCGTCTTCTGGCTTTTTGTCACGGCCCCGGGCGGGCCTCTCTTGTTGTTTATCCTTGTCGCGACGGCCCGCCTGGCCGTCACGCTTCTTGCCGGACCCTTAGCACCGTCTTGGCCCTTCTCCTTGTCCCGCCTCTCATATTCATGTTGGGGAACGTAGCAGAAATTCAAAATTTTCCTACGTGTCACCAAGATCTATCTATGGAGAGACTAGCAACGAGGGGAAGGAGAGTGCATCTACATACCCTTGTAGATCGCTAAGCGGAAGCGTTCAAGTGAACGGGGTTGATGGAGTCGTACTCATCGTGATTCAGATCACCGATGATCCTAGTGCCGAACGGACGGCACCTCCGCGTTCAACACACGTACAGCTCGACAATGTCTCCCACGCCTTGATCCAGCAAGGAGAGAGGGAGAGGTTGAGGAAGACTCCATCCAGCAGCAGCACAACGGCGTGGTGGTGATGGAGGAGCGTGGCAATCCTGCAGGGCTTCGCCAAGCACCTACGGGAGAGGAGGAGGTGTCACGGGAGGGAGGGAGGCGCCAAGGGCTCAGGTATGGATGCCCTCCCTCCCCTCCACTATATATAGGGGCAGGGGAGAGGGGGGAGGCGCAGCCTTGCCCCTTCCTCCAAGGAAGGGGTGCGGCTAAGAGGGGGGAGGAGTCCATCCTCCCCAAGGCACCTCGGAGGTGCCTTCCCCCTTTAGGACTCTCCCCTTTTTCCTATATCTTGGCGCATGGGCCTCTAGGGGCTGGTGCCCTTGGCCCATGTAGGCCAAGGCGCACCCCCTACAGCCCATGTGGCCCCCCGGGGCAGGTGGCCCCACCCGGTGGGCCCCCGGGACCCTTCCGGTGGTCCTGGTACAATACCGATGACCCCGAAACTTGTCCCGATGGCCGAAACAGGACTTCCTATATATAAATCTTTACCTCCGGACCATTCCAGAACTCCTCGTGACGTCCGGGATCTCATCCGGGACTCCGAACAACATTCGGTAACCACATACAAACTTCCTTTATAACCCTAGCGTCATCGAACCTTAAGTGTGTAGACCCTACGGGTTCGGGAGACATGTAGTCATGACCGAGATGTTATCCAGTCAATAACCAACAGCGGGATCTGGATACCCATGTTGGCTCCCACATGTTCCATGATGATCTCATCGGATGAACCACGATGTCAAGGACTCAATCAATCCCGTATACAATTCCCTTTGTCTATCGGTATGTTACTTGCCCGAGATTCGATCGTCGGTATCCAATACCTTGTTCAATCTCGTTACCGGCAAGTCTCTTTACTCGTTCCATAACACATCATCCCGTGATCAACCCCTTGGTCACATTGTGCACATTATGATGATGTCCTACCAAGTGGGCCCAGAGATACCTCTCTGTTTACACGGAGTGACAAAATCCCAATCTCGATTCGTGCCAACCCAACAGACACTTTCAGAGATACCCGTAGTGTACCTTTATAGCCACCCAGTTACGTTGTGACGTTTGGCACACCCAAAGCACTCCTACGGTATCCGGGAGTTGCACAATCTCATGGTCTAAGGAAATGATACTTGACATTAGAAAAGCTTTAGCATACGAACTACATGATCTTGTGCTAGGCTTAGGATTGGGTCTTGTCCATCACATCATTCTCCTAATGATGTGATCCCGTTATCAACGACATCCAATGTCCATGGTCAGGAAACCGTAACCATCTATTGATTAACGAGCTAGTCAACCAGAGGCTTACTAGGGACATGGTGTTGTCTATGTATCCACACATGTATCTGAGTTTCCTATCAATACAATTCTAGCATGGATAATAAACGATTATCATGAACAAGGAAATATAATAATAATCAATTTATTATTGCCTCTAGGGCATATTTCCAACAGTCTCCCACTTGCACTAGAGTCAATAATCTAGTTCACATCGATATGTGATTAACACTCAAGGTCACATCCCCATGTGACTAACACCCAAAGAGTTTACTAGAGTCAATAATCTAGTTCACATTTACCATGTGATTAACACTCGATGAGTTCTGGGTTTGATCATGTTATGCTTGTGAGAGAGGTTATAGTCAACGGGTCTGAACCTTTCAGATCCGTGTGTGCTTTACAAATCTCTATGTCATCTCCTAGATGCAGCTACCACGTTCTATTTGGAGCTATTCCAAATAACTGTTCTACTTGGAGCTATTCTAAATTTTTGCTCCATTATACGTATCCGGTATCTCTACTCAGAGCTATCCGGATAGGTGTTAAGCTTGCATCGACGTAACCCTTTACGACGAACTCTTTTACCACCTCCATAATTGAGAAAATTCCTTAGTCCACTAGTTACTAAGGATAACTTTGACCGCTGTCCTGTGATCCATTCTTGGATCACTCTTGTACCCCTTGACTGACTCATGGTAAAGCACACTTCAGGTGCGGTACACAGGATAGCATACTGTAGAGCCTATGTCTTAAGCATAGGGGACGACCTTCGTTCCTTTCTCTCTATTCTGCCATGGTCGAGCTTTAAGTCTTAACTTCATACCTTACAACTCAGGCAAGAACTCCTTCTTTGACTGATCCATCTTGAACACCTTCAAGATCACGTCAAGGCATGTGCTCATTTGAAAGTACTATTAAGCGTTTTGATCTATCCTTATAGATCTTGATGCTCAATGTTCAAGTAGCTTAATCCAGGTTTTCCATTGAAAACACTTTCCAAATAACCGTATATGCTTTCCAGAAATTCTACGTCATTTCTGATCATTAACATATACTCATCAGAAATTCTATAGTGCTCCCACTCACTTCTTTGGAAATACAAGTTTCTCATAAACTTTGTATACACCCAAAATCTTTGATCATCATCAAAGCATACATTCCAACTCCGAGATGCTCACTCCAGTCCTCAGAAGGATTGCTGGAGCTTTGCATACTTATTAGCATATTTCAGGATAGACAAAACCTTCCGGTTGTATCACATACAACCTTTCCTCAAGAATCGTCGAGGAAACAATGTTTTGACATCCTATCTGCAAGATTTCATAAATAATGCAGTAATTGCTAATATAATTCCAACAGACTCTTAGCATCGCTACGAGTGAGAAAGTCTCATCGTAGTCAACTCCTTGAACTTGTCGAAAAACATCTTAACGACAAGTCGAGCTTTCTCAATGGTGACACTTACCATCATTGTCTGTCTTCCTTTCAAAATCCATATGTACCTAACAGCCTTACGACCATCAAGTAGTTCTTCCAAAGTCTACACTTTGTTTTCATACATGGATCCTCTCTCGGGTTTTATGGCCTTGAGCCATTTATCGGAATCCGGGCCCACCATCGCTTCTCCATAGCTCGTAGGTACATTGTTGTCTAGCAACATGACTTCCAAGACAGGATTACTGTACCACTCTGAAGTAGTACGCATCCTTGTCACCCTACGAGGTACGGCAGTGACTTGATCCGAAACTTCATGATCACTATCATAAGCTTCTACTTCAATTGGTGTAGGTGCCACATGAACAACTTCCTATGCCCTGCTACACACTGGTTGAAGTGATGGTTCAATAACCTCATCAAGTCTCCACCATCCTCTCACTCAATTCTTTCGAGAGAAACCTTTCCTCGAGAAAGGACCCAATTCTAGAAACAATTCATATTGCTTTCGGATCTGAATTAGGAGGTATACCCAACTGTTTTGGGTGTCCTATGAAGATGTACTTTATCCGCTTTGGGTTCGAGCTTAATCCTGAAACTTTTTCACATAAGCGTTGCAGCCCCAAACCTTTAAGAAACGACAACTTAGGTTTCTCTAAACCATAATTCATACGGTGTCATCTCATCGGAATTACGTGGTGCCCTATTTAAAGTGAATGTGGTTGTCTTTAATGCCTAACCCATAAACTATCGTGGCAGTTCGATAAGAGACATCATGGTATGCATCATATCCAATAGGGTGCAACTATGATGTTCGGACACACCATCACACTATGGTGTTCCAGGCGGTATTAATTGTGAAACAATTTCCACAATGTCTTAATTCTGTGCCAAACTCGTGATTCAGATATTCATCTCTATGATCATATCATAGATCTTTTATCCTCTTGTCACAACGATCTTTCAACTTCACACTGAAATTACTTGAACCTTTCAATAATTTAGACTCGTGATTCATCAAGTAAATATACTCAACATCTACTCGAATCATCTGTGAAGTAAGAACATAACGATATTCACTGCATGCCTCAGCACTCATTGGACTGCACACATCAAAATGTGTTACTTCCAACAAGTTGCTATCTTGTTCCATCTTACTGAAAACGAGGCTTTTCAGTCATCTTGCCCATGTGGTATGATTTGCATGTCCCAAGTGATTCAAAATCAAGTGAGTCAAAACGGTCCATTTGCATGGAGTTTCTTCATGCATATACACCAATAGACATGGTTCGCATGTCTCAAACTTTTCAAAAATGAGTGAGTCCAAAGATCCATCAACATGGAGCTTCTTCATGCGTTTTAAACCAATATGACTTACATGGCAGTGCCACCAGTAAGTGGTACTATCATTACTATATTTTGGCATGAAAATGTGTATCACTACGATCGAGATTCAATAAACCATTCATTTTAGGTGCAAGACCATTGAAGGTATTATTCAAATAAACAGAGTAACCATTATTCTCCTTAAATGAATAACCGTATTGCGATAGACGTAATCCAATCATGTCTATGCTCAACGCAAACACCAAATAACAATTATTTAGGTTTAACACCAATCTCTTTGGTAGAGGGAGCGTACGATGCTTGATCATATCAAGCTTGGAAAAACTTCCAACACATATTGTCAGCTCACCTTTAGCTAGTCTCCGTTTATTCCGTAGCCTTTTGTTTCGAGTTACTAACACTTAGCAACCGAACCGGTATCTAATACCCTGGTGCTACTAGGAGTACTAGCAAAGTACACATTAACACAATGTATATCCAATATACTTCTATCGACCTTGCCAGCCTTCTTATCTACCAAGTATCTAGGGTAATTCTGCTCTAGTGGTTGTTCCCCTTATTACAGAAGCACTTAGTCTCGGGTTTGGGTTTTACCTTGGGTTTCTTCACTAGAGCAGCAGCTGATTTGCCGTTTCATGAAGTATCCCTTCTTGCCCTTGCCCTTCTTGAAACTAGTGGTTTCACCAACCATCAACAATTGGTGCTCCTTCTTGATTTCTACTTTCGCGGTGTCAAACATTGCGAATATCTCAAGGATCATCATATATGTCCCTGATATATCATAGTTCATCACGAAGCTCTAGCAGCTTGGTGGTAATGACTTCGAAGAACCATCACTATTTCATCTGGAAGATCAACTCCCACTCGATTCAAATGATTGTTGTACTCAGACAATCTGAGCACAAGCTCAACAATTGAGCTTTTCTCCTTAGTTTGCAGGTTAAGAAAGTCGTCGGAGGTCTTATATCTCTTGACATGGGCACGAGCCTGAAATCCCAATTTCAGCCCTCAAAACATCTCATATGTTTCACGATGTTTCAAAAACGTCTTTGGTGCCTCAACTCTAAACCGTTTAACTGAACTATCACGTAGTTATCAAAACGTGTATGTCAGATGTTCGCAACAACCACAAACGACGTTTGGGGTTCAGCACACTGAGCGGTGCATTAAGGACATAAGCCTTCTATGAAGCAATGAGGACAATCCTCAGTTTACGGACCTAGTCCGCATAATTGCTACTATCAACTTTCAACTAATTTTTCTCTAGGAACATATCTAAACAGTAGAACTATAGCGTGAGCTACGACATAATTTGCAAAAACCTTTTGACTATGTTCAGGATAATTAAGTTCATCTTATGAACTCCCACTCAGATAGACATCCCTCTAAGTGATTACATGATCCGAATCAAACTAGGCCGTGTCCGATCATCACGTGAGACGGACTAGTCATCATCGGTGAACATCTTCATGTTGATCGTATCTTCTATACGACTCATGTTCGACCTTTCGGTCTCCGTGTTCCGAGGCCATGTCTGTACATGCTAGGCTCGTCAAGTTAACCCTAAGTGTTTCGCGTGTGTAAATCTGTCTTACACCCATTGTATGTGAACGTTAGAATCTAACACCCGATCATCACGTGGTGCTTCGAAACACGAACTGTCGCAACGGTGCACAGTTAGGGGAGAACACTTCTTAAAATTGTTGTAAGGGATCATCTTATTTACTACCGTCGTCCTAAGTAAATAAGATGTATAAACATGATAAACATCACATGCAATCAAATAGTGACATGATATGGCCATCATCACTTTGCTCCTTTTGATCTCCATCTTCGGGGCTCCATGATCATCATCGTCACCGGCATGACACCATGATCTCCATCATCGTGTCTTCATGAAGTTGCCTCGCCAACTATTACTTCTACTACTATGGCTAACGGTTAGCAATAAAGTAAAGTAATTACATGACGTTTAAGTTGACACGCAGGTCACAAATAAATAAAGACAACTCCTATGGCTCCTGCCGGTTGTCATACTCATCGACATGCAAGTCGTGATTCCTATTACAAGAACATGATCAATCTCATACATCACATATATCATTCATCACATCCTTTTTGGCCATATCACATCACATAGCATACCCTGCAAAAACAAGTTGGACGTCCTCTAATTGTTGTTTGCATGTTTTACGTGGCTGCTATGGGTTTCTAGCAAGAACGTTTCTTACCTACGCATGAACCACAACGTGATATGCCAATTGCTATTTACCCTTAATAAGGACCCTTTTCATCGAATCCGATCCGACTAAAGTGGGAGAGACAGACACCCGCCAGCCACCTTATGCAACTAGTGCATGTTTGTCGGTGGAACCGGTCTCACGTAAGCGTACGTGTAAGGTTGGTCCGGGCCGCTTCATCCCACGATGCCGCCGAATCAAGATAAGACTAGTAACGGCAAGCATATTGAACAATATCGACACCCACAACTACTTTGTGTTCTACTCGTGCAAAGAATCTACGCAATAGACCTAGCTCATGATGCCACTGTTGGGGAACGTAGCAGAAATTCAAAATTTTCCTACGTGTCACCAAGATCTATCTATGGAGAGACTAGCAACGAGGGGAAGGAGAGTGCATCTACATACCCTTGCAGATCGCTAAGCGGAAGCGTTCAAGTGAACGTGGTTGATGGAGTCGTACTCGTCGTGATTCAGATCACCGATGATCCTAGTGCCGAACGGACGGCACCTCCGCGTTCAACACACGTACAGCTCGACGATGTCTCCCACGCCTTGATCCAGCAAGGAGAGAGGGAGAGGTTGAGGAAGACTCCATCCAGCAGCAGCACAACGGCGTGGTGGTGATGGAGGAGCGTGGCAATCCTGCAGGGCTTCGCCAAGCACCTACGGGAGAGGAGGAGGTGTCACGGGAGGGAGGGAGGCGCCAAGGGCTCAGGTATGGATGCCCTCCCTCCCCTCCACTATATATAAGGGCAGGGGAGAGGGGGGAGGCGCAGCCTTGCCCCTTCCTCCAAGGAAGGGGTGCGGCTAAGAGGGGGGGAGGAGTCCATCCTCCCCAAGGCACCTCGGAGGTGCCTTCCCCCTTTAGGACTCTCCCCTTTTTCCTATATCTTGGCGCATGGGCCTCTAGGGGCTGGTGCCCTTGGCCCATGTAGGCCAAGGCGCACCCCCTACAGCCCATGTGCCCCCCCGGGGCAGGTGGCCCCACCCGGTGGGCCCCCGGGACCCTTCCGGTGGTCCCGGTACAATACCGATGACCCCGAAACTTGTCCCGATGGCCGAAACAGGACTTCCTATATATAAATCTTTACCTCCGGACCATTTCGGAACTCCTCGTGACGTCCGGGATCTCATCCGGGACTCCTAACAACATTCGGTAACCACATACAAACTTCCTTTATAACCCTAGCGTCATCGAACCTTAAGTGTGTAGACCCTACGGGTTCGGGAGACATGTAGTCATGACCGAGATGTTATCCGGTCGATAACCAACAGCGGGATCTGGATACCCATGTTGGCTCCCACATGTTCCACGATGATCTCATCGGATGAACCACGATGTCAAGGACTCAATCAATCCCGTATACAATTCCCTTTGTCTATCGGTATGTTACTTGCCCGAGATTCGATCGTCGGTATCCAATACCTTGTTCAATCTCATTACCAGCAAGTCTCTTTACTCGTTCCGTAACACATCATCTCGTGATCAACCCCTTGGTCACATTGTGCACATTATGATGATGTCCTACCGAGTGGGCCCAGAGATACCTCTCCGTTTACACGGAGTGACAAAATCCCAATCTCGATTCGTGCCAACCCAACAGACACTTTCAGAGATACCCGTAGTGTACCTTTATAGCCACCCAGTTACGTTGTGACGTTTGGCACACCCAAAGCACTCCTACGGTATCCGGGAGTTGCACAATCTCATGGTCTAAGGAAATGATACTTGACATTAGAAAAGCTTTAGCATACGAACTACATGATCTTGTGCTAGGCTTAGGATTGGGTCTTGTCCATCACATCATTCTCCTAATGATGTGATCCCATTATCAACGGCATCCAACGTCCATGGTCAGGAAACCGTAACCATCTATTGATTAACGAGCTAGTCAACTAGAGGCTTACTAGGGACATGGTGTTGTCTATGTATCCACACATGTATCTGAGTTTCCTATCAATACAATTCTAGCATGGATAATAAACGATTATCATGAACAAGGAAATATAATAATAATCAATTTATTATTGCCTCTAGGGCATATTTCCAACAATTCAGCCCTCTGCTTCTCAGCGAGTAGCTCAACCTGTCGGTAGTCTTGGAGAGCATGGCCTTTGGTGTGATGGATCTTGCAATATCGCTTGTCGGAGTTTCCTGGCTTCTCGATAACCGCCAAGGACCGGCAGGCGACACATCCGGCAATTTCCTTGCCGGGGTCATCTGCCTTGGTTTTCTTGGTGGAGCCGGTGTCATCAGATCCCTCGACGGCAAGCGCGGCTTTACCTTTGCGTTTCCTGTTGCGGCGCCGGCCCTTCTTCGCAGGGGCGGCAGTATCTTCATCTGAGGAGTCGGTTTCCACGCCGGCGTCTTCGCCAGGGTACTTCCTTCCCTCTTCAGCCCGGGCACATCTGTCAGCAAGAACATAGAGTTCTGCTACATCTTTCACCTTGTTCATTGCCAGCTCTTCGCGCATCTTGTGGTTACGCACGTTCTAATGGAACGCGCTGATGATGGCGGCAGGGTGAACATCAGGGATATTGTACTGTATCCGGCTGAACCTCTGTATATACTTGCGGAGACTCTCGCCTCCCTTCTGGGGAATGACGTGCAGGTCGCTCGCTTGGTCATGGGCTTGGTGGCCTCCAGTAAAGGCGCCCACAAACTCATGGCACAAATCCGACCAAGAGGAAATAGAGTCTACCGGCAAGTGCATCAACCATGACATGGCGTTGGGTTTAAGAGCCAACGGAAAGTAATTCGCAAGCACCTTATCGTCGCGGGCTCCGGCAGCTTGCATCGCAATGGTGTAGATGCTGAGGAACTCGGACGGGTGGGTCTTGCCACTATACTTTTCGCCCACGTCAGGTTTGAAGGTGCGGTGAGTGGGCCACTGGAACTGCCGCAGCTCACGGGTAAAAACCGGACAGCCTACCTCGTAAGGTAGGCCTCCAGGGCTCTCCAGTGTCGGGTGGTTCACAGCAGGCCCTGCTCGCCTGTCTGACTGGTGGCGCGCTCCGCGCCGGTGCTCGATAGTGGTTCGAGCATCTTCATGTTCTCGTTCCCGAAGGACTTGGCGCTGGTCACAGTGGGTCCGCGGGTCGGACGATGCTATGGAGATTTCGTCGCCCGTAACGTCGCGACGGGCTGGCGTCCGCGGTACCGGGCGAGGAGGAGGCGAGTGCACCATGGTCGCGGCGCCGCCGGCTTTCCTGCCACTGGTGCGTGGGACTCCGTCGGAGCGTCGAGCCGGGGGCTCCACCGGACTCGGTTCGTCTTTGTTGGCCACCGCAACAAGGCTTCGGATAGTGGCTCTCCATTCATCGAGTTTCCCCGTAGTGGGAGGAAAATCGAGGAGCAACTGCGCGCACGCCAGGGCTTCTGCTGGCGTTGGTGGCAGTGAAACCTGCACGGATCGCGACACGCTTCAACTTATGACCATGTCAGAAGGAGCTCTATCACGACCCCACGGTCACATGCCATCTTCACCAGCGCCTCGGCGAGCGGGCAGGTCTTCTACCTCCCGGGAGTGGCGCTCGGGGCTCTTCCCGCGGTGACGCCCGGGGTCTTCGTCGTGATTGCGTCGTTCGTCGCGCGCCGCTTGAGAGGAGCGCGCCGTCGGCGCCGGCATGGGAGTCTTGCAGGCCCTCGCATCGCCTTCGGGCGGGGTGGTAGCGATCTTTGAAGGCCCCGCGCCACCCGCGGAGGGCCTGGCTCCGTCTTTGGATTTGGTGGCGTGCGGCCCGTTACTAGGCGCACGAACATCGCCGCCTCCCAAACTCCGGCTGCTGGGACGGTGTTGGTGTTCACGAACGGCGCCCCGGGTCCTTTCTCCGACCGGTCCGCTGCTCGCCCGCGTCGGGACGGGATGTCTGGCTTCCGACGGGCCAACCACCACCGTCGTCTTCTTCTTGGGCGCCATGACAATGAAGAAGCGTTGAACTAACTGCTAAAGCCGATTCTCACAACTGCACCCCCTACCTGGCGCGCCAAAGATGTCGGTGGGAACGACACCTATGGGATCACAAGAATCCCTACTATGGCTGCGGGGGCGCGGGGTCGTGAGAAGAGCGGATCAAACAGATAGCACACGGTTCATTTATCCAGGTTCGGGCCGCGAGGATGCGTAAAACCCTACTCCTTCTTTGGTGGATTGTATATCTATGTTCTTGAGCTAGCTATGGGCGTGAGGAGCTCCAAAAAGCCGAATCCTCCTCCTGGTCGCCTTGGGCCTCCTTTTATAGGAAAGGGGTCGC
Organism: Triticum aestivum; assembly: GCF_018294505.1. Lineage (NCBI taxonomy): Eukaryota > Viridiplantae > Streptophyta > Magnoliopsida > Poales > Poaceae > Triticum > Triticum aestivum. The sequence goes on from NC_057812.1 coordinate 533,295,573, forward strand.
CACAGTGGCACACAGGAGGTGGAAAGAGTACAGTGATGTGAGGTTATCCCTCGCATTACATGACAAGGCGCATTTAATGCGTCTTGCCCAGGTGTCCTTGCTTTATCGGGGACGGGGGAGAGCCATGTCTCGTCTGTCGCCGCTCCCTCTCGTGTCGACACGTGCCCTGGCCAGCGGTGCCCGCGGTGCCATGTAGGCAGGCAGGCAGCTGAGGTGGCGCAGTGGTGGGTCTTCACAAAGATCCGCATGCCGCCACGCAGGTGCCTGCCCAGCTGATTGGGTCGGCAGCTGCATGCGAACGGCAGTGGAGGTTTGACTAGCGTGGGCCTGATGGTGACCCTACGGGTGTTCTTGGCAAGGGCCTTGCCGGGGCCCCGGCAAGGGTCTTGCCGTGGCGCCTGCTGTCATCCCCGACAAGGCTCTTGCCGGGGGCCTTGTGGTCCTCCTTGGCTGGGATCGTGCCAAGGATCATCATCTTCTAAAGGGTGTATCTGATCTTGAATGTCTTCACAAAAATCTGCATGCCACCACGGGGATGTCTCCCGAATCCTTGCCCCATGAGGGCAGTGGACTCAAAGGTGACTCACTTCGTAGGTGTGGGGCGAGCTGCCACGGCAAGGGTCTTGCCGGGTTTGCTAAAACCACCTCCCGGCAAGGATCTTGCCGGGGGGAGTCCGCTTCGTCTCCTTTGCTCTTTGTGGTCTTGGTCTTGGCGTCGTTCTGCTTCTCCTGAGCTTCGGCCTTACCTTGGCTCACCTCCCTTGCCTTGCTCAGTGTGGTGGTGCCCGTGGCTCAGACTGCCCATGCATAATTATAGGGGTACAAAAAGCGTACCCCTTTTTTTTGTACACCGACACCTTATATACTATGTTGCATAAGCTAATTGACCTGATTTTTTTTGACCCAACACCGTAGAACAAAATGTTCTACGGTAAATCAATTAAAGCAAAATATAGTACAAAAAGTTACAAATTCCAAAAGAAAAAAGATTATAAGCTAGCCCATGCCTGCTCTAGGAATGGAACCCATGATTACAGATTATGATCTATCCACTGTGAAAAGCGAACTGCAAACTTTTGCTTGATCTTATGTTGAAGTAGCTTAAGATCAATCTTGAGGTGGTATCTCCAAGACTGAATGGAATGAGGAAGTGCTCTGAACACAAAGTTATTTCGCTGAATCCAAATGTTCCAACAACCCAAAATAAGGATTTCGACAGCAAATTGTTTTGGAAGGAGCTGCGTGGCCAAGATGGTGTCCTCATAAACAGAAGTTCCTCTTCGTCTGTTTGGAATCAGAGAGTTCCAGCAGTCTTGCGCAAAACTGCAATCCCACAATAAATGCATAGGAGTTCCTTCTGCTTGCTGATTACAGTTAGGGCAAAAGGTATCATCAAGGTGCATGCCTTTCCTTAGAAGAAGAGCCCTAGTGTTGATTCGACAGTGAGCTACCAACCAAAAAAAGATTTTATGCTTTAGCCTGCTGGAGCTATCCCAAATGAGACTAAAAACGGATGCTCCTCATGATTGTCCAGAAGCAAATTATAGATCAGAATTGAAGAGGGCCTGCCAGAAGCACCAATAATGTTCCACCTATCTTTAACTTGTGGGTCTAAGGTCGGAGCCAAAGAGGGGAGCTGGTTGAATTCTTCAAATGCTACTACAGAGAGAGGTAAATGGAACTGATCAATCCAATTTTCCTCCTGAAAGAAACTTAGTACCGATTGATCCTCATGAAGGGCAAAGGAGTGAAGGTGAGGGAGCAAAGATTGGAGCTGCTGTTCCAACCAAGTATCTGACCAACAGAGAATAGATTGTCCTGACCCAATGGAGCATTTGCTGATTTGTTTGAATCTCTCCAGGAGAGCAATATGAGACTTCCACCAGAAAGAGCCTTCAAGTTTCCTTCTTGGCAGTTCAGTGTGGTAATATTTCTCCCAGATCAAATTAATCCAAGGTATATCCTCCTTATTGAGAAATTTAAGCAGATTTTTCATTAGTAGTGCCTTGTTGTGAATAGAGATATCAAGTATTCCAAGTCCTCCTTGCTTTTTTGGCCTACAAACCTTGGACCAAGCAATAAGTGCAGTTCCTCTATCCTCCATACCAAATTTCCTGAATTGAGTAACTTATTTACCTTTGGGTTCATAACAATGCAATGTTATTTCAACCAAACGGAATCTTACGTGTATTTACCGCCTACAAGACTTCCTCAATCAGATCATCCTCTAGCAATGGTCAAAACCTTTTATAAAAAGATGCGTGTAGCCCATCTAGACCATGAGCTTTGAGATCTCCAATGTTAAACAACGCATTTTTAACATCTTCTGCGGTGCAAGGAGCCAAGAAAGCATCGTTCATGTTCTGTGTCACAGACCGCTTCGCCCGTCATAGCACGACAGGATCTAGGTGTGAAACTTCCGAACAAAATAGCTTAGAAAAATAAACAGCAATATGGCCTTTTATTTCATGTGTACCTTCAAGCATGACCCCAACAGAATTGAGAAGTTTTTTGATGTAATTCCGTTTCTTCCTAGCTGTATTATGAAAATAAGATGTGTTGCGATCATCGCGTAAAAGCCAGTTTACTCGACCCCTTGCATTATCCTAGTATAAAGGATGCCGACATACCGTTTTGCAGTAAAACACTACTCAGTTGGAAGGAACAATGCCACTTGGACAACGTCTCATAAGGTGGCCGACGTCGCGGCGGCTGGTCGTCTCGCCGGACATCCAAGAAAATCGCAGACATAAGTGGGCCAAATTCTGATTGACACGGAGATGGCTAAGCCATTTATTTTCTTGATGCGGCCCTACGCACCAATGGCTGTCGTCCGTGACAAATAAAATTCACCACGAAGGGATCGACGTAGAGACAAAATGTAGCGTCATGATAGAGATTTTGATGGAAATTACTCACAGTGTCAAGTGCCAGTGACAAATATCCCTTGTTTGGCCCGCTTCTGGTCGTGCCAAGACCACATTTATGGTCATGGCCTCTGTTCCCGGGTCAAGCTCAACAATGCGTTTCAGTGGCCTCTTCCTCACTCCGACCATATTGACAGCGGTCAGTGCACCCGTGTGGGTCAGTAAGATGGTAAATGTAAATCTTCACTCACGGCATTTTGTCACAGCCATATGGATTATGGCACAGTTGAGAGCATCTACAACCCCGACTGTGCAAATCCGGCCTCTCAAACGCGCGGATGCGCCGGGCGCGTTCGCGAGCACTCATTAGATACCCCTCAAATAATGTAATTCACATTCGGATACCTCAATTATTATATCTCAAGTTCATACAAATTCATGCAACTATGTTGATGCATATACATCGTTCGGCTACTCCATCACTACTAACTAAAAATGCCATCAGACTATCAAAATTTGGAATGTTTGGCTATGGTGGAGTTCATCCACGGCTGCCCTTGCCCTTCCCGGCGCCTTTGCTGTTTTTCTCGCGGAAGTATTGGTCGAAGACGCAATAGGATTAAGTCGGATCTGCGTCGTCGGAGCTGTCCTCACCGTTGCTATTCTCCTTCTCCTTCGGTGGCAGTCCGGCCATGACAGGGACCGTCCGATTCTGCTCTTGGGCGAGGGTGCGCGTTTTCCTCTGCTGTTGTTTCTTCATAATACGCGCGCAGATGGCTTCCTCCTCTGTGGCCGCCCGCGCCACCACATCAGTCGCATCTGCCGCCGCCATTTCCGCCTCGATACGGGCCTCGTCGACCCTTATCCTCTTCTTCCCACGGCGGGTCGTCCGTTCCCGATGAGACTCATACTCTGCCCGACCAGTGATGGGAAAGAAGATGTGTTCCGAATGCCGGGACCGCGAGGATCTAGCACCAGAGGACCCGAGCGCCCCGTGAGCCGACACTGCGGCATTGCGGCGGACGGATCCGTCCGTCAGCCGGGCATTGTCCTCCCGAGAGCGGCAGAGTGCACTACGGACTGCCATTGCCTCCTCGAACCCACATGGAATGACACCCCAGTCGATGGATCCGGACTGGTCGAAGTCCGATCCGCTGCTTGCCATGGCGGAGAAGGCTGGAAAACCACCGAAGGTGAGCTCGGGTGGCGGAGGGGAGTGAAAGGGAGTGGAGTGAAGTGGTTAGGGTTTGCTCCGACGAGCGGATTGGGATGGATATATATGGGGTCGGGTGGGCCGGCATAGGCCGGGTCTGACGTGGCGGTTGTGACCGGGCACCCCAATATCCGCTCTATATTTGGGGTGGATATGTGGAGTGCGAGTCAGCTCGGACGTTTGAGACGTCCGTCTGAGTCAAAAAAACGTGACCAATGACCGGGCAACCCGCTCGGACGTATGAGGTGGGTTTGAGCTGACCGGTGGTAGATGCTCTGAAAGCCTACTGGAAGTTAATTATGTTCTTGAAAGGGATTTTAGTTTTTTTTTCTCCTCAAAAATCTTGACCTTTTAACTAGCTCACTTAATTCATTGTTTTAAAAAAAAATCTTAGGCCTTACCTCATTGGGACGGCCAGTCGAGAGAGGTTGATTAGTCTAGTGTGTTAAACTGTGATTTATTTAGGACTTTTGACCACCATGTAGTGAAGTGATGATTGCATATAACTGTGCCACCAAATTACTGATGTTGCAGCATGACACAAAGTTAAACGAAACGCTAAGTACTTCTTCCGTTTCATAATATAAAAGTGTTTTTGATGCTCTTTTATATTATGAGACGGAGCGAGTGGTACTGAAAGAGACGAGAGTATCTGTCTGCTGTTATTTTATTTTTCTTTTGAGTAGGAGCAACTATCTGTTAAACACTCCGACAAGTGCTAACACAAACCGCATGGATTTGTTTATTTTCAGAAACACACACTGCATACAAAAGATGATGTTTTGGATTTTTTTTAGGATTGGATGTTTTTGGATGATCTGCAGAGGTTGGATGGATGCAACAGGCACCGCTGCGGCCTCCCACAGCCAGATTTTTGATATTTTTTTGTTGAAATTTTTGAATTGCTAATGACATGTGTCATGTGGTCTCACGACCCAGGTGCTCTCTAAAACGGATGCACCTAATTGGCGATGTTGGCGCCGGTTGTCAATCCTGGCGCTCCCGCGCGCACGATCTTGGGCAGGCCCAGATCACATCGATTTGGACTGGTCGCGATTGACCGGTCAATTGTTCACTTTGGAAAAAGAACTAAAAAAAATTGGGGAGTCAAAAATGTACATGAATTTGAAAAAAAATATCAAAAAATAATAAATTTGACAAACAAATCAATGAATGTTTAAAAAGTTCATCAAATTTGGAAAAAGTTCATAAAAACTTAAAAAGTTCATCAAATTTGAAAAACAAATCATCAAATTTGAAAATTTTCATCGATCTTAAAAAAGTTCATCAATTTTGGAAACAGTTCATTGAATTTGAAAAGGTTCATAAAATTTGCAAAAAAAGATCACCCATTTTAAAAAAGTTCATTGATCTTAAAAAAAGTTCTTTGAATTTTAAAATTAGTTCAACAAATTTTTAAAAAGTTCAAAAACGTTCATCCATTTAAAATAAATTCATCAATCTTCAATTGATTTTGAAAAAATTAATCAAATATGAAAAAAAATATCAAATTTGAAAATAGTTCTTGCATTTTGAAAAAAAAAAGAAAAGGCATTAAATGAAGGAAAGAAAAACCAAATAAAACCTGTCTAGAAAAAAACGCAACGCAAAAAGAAAAAAAACTGGCTGGAAGCTTCGCATAATTGGGGCTTCCGCGAATGGGGAAATTATAAATAGAAAAAAGGGAACTTTGTATGCACAGGTGATTTGATGTCCTAGTGGTAGGTCGTTTCTCTTTGAACCGAGAGATGTCCTGTTGAAAATCTTCGCGCGCACCTTCTTTTGTTTAAACACGAAAAAAGAGAGAGTAATGGGCCGGACCAACCTGGTGAGGTGGTCTGCCTCGGTTGGGAAAAAGCACCTAAACAGGCGCCTGAAGCGCCGAATAGGGAGTGCCCCCTAAAACAGGGTGCCGGGTAAAGCAAGCACGGGCCTTGCCACGCGATTTGGCCCGGCCTAGTGTGGGGCGCAAGCTCCAATTTGTTGTTTTGGAAAATGATCAGAAAATGTGAAAAAACTTGAGATCTGTAAAATGTTCCAAATATTTAAACAATTTAGATTCTAAAAATGTCCATGAATATTTAAAAATATAGTGTATCTAATAAAATATTGGTTACTTTTAAAAATATTCTCATATTCTTAAATTTTCAATTTCAAAAAAACGTTCCCGAATTTTAAAAATGTTACCAATTTTAAAACTCAAATAAAAGCAAAATTTGGAAAATGCTCCCAGATTTTAAGAAATGTTAATAAATTGAAATTTTTTTCCTGCATATAAAAACTATTCATTATTTTGATAAATGTTTCTTGAATTTATAAAAACAGATTTCAGAATTTCTTCCAAATTTTAAAAGTGCCAATTTTTTAAATACATATTAAAAATATTCAGGAGCTATAATAAATATATAAAAGATAAAATGATTTTTCTGGAAAAATAGAAAAAATACAAAATTTTGAGAAAAACGACAGAAAAAGAAAACAAATGAAAAAGGGCGACGCTACGCATCGACCGGTAGATAATATAAAAAGTTCTGCCGCATTCGTGACCATTGGATAGAGGTGCGGATGGCGTCCGATCTACCTATGTGACAAGTCGTCTTTGCAACAAGTGTGTTATTTGAAAGTGCTACTGATCGACTAGAGGCGGGTGAATAGGCGATTTTTATGAAAGTCTTCAAAACATGGAAGTTTAGAAGACAAACGATAGAAATAAACCTATTACCATGCAGCGGAAGGTAGACTACACTAGGCAAATCATAGTCAAGTATTCAATGGAGTGAAAGCACAATGACTAATAGCAGCTAGGCAGTAAAGATCAGGTAGGAAGATATTATGAAGCCAATCAGAACAAGCAGTCACTCAGTGACGACAAAAGATAAAGCAATCATACAGTGACTTCACAAGGACCAACAGTAAGTAAAGGGAAGGGAAGGATGAAACCAGTGACTCGTTGAAGACAATGATTTGTTGGACCAGTTCCAGTTGCTGTGACAACTGTACGTCTGGTTAGGGAGACTGAGATTCAACTCAGAAGACCTCGTCTTCACCTTATTCCCCTTGAGCTAAGTGAAGGAAATATGCCCTAGAGGCAATAATAAAGTTATTATTTATTTCCTTATATCATGATAAATGTTTATTATTCATGCTAGAATTGTATTAACCGGAAACATAATACATGTGTGAATACATAGACAAACAAAGTGTCACTAGTATGCCTCTACTTGACTAGCTCGTTAATCAAAGATGGTTATGTTTCCTAACCATGAACAATGAGTTGTTATTTGATTAACGAGATCACATCATTAAGTGAATGATCTGATTGACATGACTCATTCCATTAGCTTAGCACCCGATCGTTTAGTATGTTGCTATTGCTTTCTTCATGACTTATACATGTTCCTATAACTATGAGATTATGCAACTCCCGTTTACCGGAGGAACACTTTGGGTGCTACCAAACGTCACAACGTAACTGGATGATTATAAAGGAGTACTACAGGTGTCTCCAAAGGTACATGTTGGGTTGGCGTATTTCGAGATTAGGTTTTGTCACTCCGATTGTCAGAGAGGTATCTCTAGGCCCTCTCGGTAATGCACATCACTTAAGCCTTGCAAGCATTGCAACTAATGAGTTAGCTGTGGGATGACGTATTACAGAACGAGTAAAGAGACTTGCCGGTAACGAGATTGAACTAGGTATTGGATACCGACGATCGAATCTCGGGCAAGTAACATACCGATGACAAAGGGAACAACGTATGTTGTTATGCGGTCTGACCGATAAAGATCTTCGTAGAATATGTAGGAGCCAATATGGGCATCCAGGTCCCGCTATTGGTTATTGACCGGAGACGTGTCTCGGTCATGTCTACATTGTTCTTGAATCCGTAGGGTCCGCACGCTTAAGGTTTCGATGATAGTTATATTATGAGTTTATGAGTTTTGATGTACCGAAGGTAGTTCGGAGTCCCGGATGTGATCATGGACATGACGAGGAGTCTCGAAATGGTCGAGACATAAAGATTGATATATTGGAAGCCTATGTTTGGATATCGGAAGTGTTCCGGGTGAAATCGGGATTTTACCGGAGTACCGGGAGGTTACCGGAACCCCCCGGGAGCTATATGGGCCTTAGTGGGCTTTCATGGAAAGGAGAAAGGGGCAGTCCAAGGTGGGCTGCGCGCCTCCCCCTCCCCTAGTCCTATTAGGACTAGGAAAGGTGGCCGGCCCCCTCTCTCTCTTTCCCCCCTCAAGGAATCCTATTCCAACTAGGATTGAGGGCGAATCCTACTCCCAGAGGGAGTAGGACTCTCCTGGCGCGCCCCCCTTGGCCGGCCAGCCCCTCCCCTTGGATCCTTTATATACGGAGGCAGGGGGCACCTCTAGACACACAAGTTGATCCTTGAGATCGTTCCTTAGCCGTGTGCGGTGCCCCCTGCCACCATATTCCACCTCGATCATATTGTAGCAGTGCTTAGGAGAAGCCCTGCGACAGTAGAACATCAAGATCGTCACCACGCCGTTGTGCTAACGGAACTCCTCCCCGACGCTTTGCTGGATCGGAGCTCGGGGATCGTCATCGAGTTGTACGTGTGCTAAGAACTCGGAGGTGCCGGAGTAACGGTGCTTGGATCGGTCGGATCGGGAAGACGTACGACTACTTCCTCTATGTTGCGTCAACGCTTCCGCAGTCGGTCTGCGTGGGTACGTAGACAACACTCTCCCCTCTCGTTGCTATGCATCACCATGATCTTGGGTGTGCGTAGGAAATTTTTTGAAATTACTGCGTTCCCCAACAGTGGTATCAGAGCCAGGTTTTATGGTTTGATGTTATATGCACGAGTAGAACACAAGTGAGTTGTGGGCGATATAAGTCATACTGCCTACCAGCATGTCATACTTTGGTTCGGCGGTATTGTTGGACGAGATGACCTGGACCAACATTACGCGTACGCTTACGCGAGACCGGTTCTCCCGACGTGCTTTGCACATAGGTGGCTTCCGGGCGACAGTCTCTCCAACTTTAGTTGAACCAAGTGTGGCTACGCTCGGTCCTTGCGAAGGTTAAAACGGAGTCTATTTGACAAACTATCGTTGTGGTTTTGATGCGTAAGTGAGATTGGTTCTTGCTTAAGCCCATAGCAGCCACGTAAAACTTGCAAAAACAAAGTAGAGGACGTCTAACTTGTTTTTGTAGGGCATGTTGTGATGTGATATGGTCAAGGCATGATGCTGAATTTTATTGTATGAGATGATCATGTTTTGTAACCGAGTTATCGGCAACTGGCAGGAGCCATATGGTTGTCGCTTTATTGTATGCAATGCAATCGCGATGTAATGCTTTACTTTATCACTAAGCGGTAGCGATAGTCGTGGAAGCATAAGATTGGCGAGACGACAACGATGCTACGATGGAGATCAAGGTGTCACGCCGGTGACGATGGTGATCATGACGGTGCTTCGGAGATGGAGATCACAGGCACAAGATGATGATGGCCATATCATATCACTTATATTGATTGCATGTGATGTTTATCTTTTATGCATCTTATCTTGCTTTGATTGACGGTAGCATTATAAGATGATCTCTTACTAAATTATCAAGAAGTGTTCTCCCTGAGTATGCACCGTTGCGAAAGTTCTTCGTGCTGAGACACCACGTGATGATCGGGTGTGATAGGCTCTACGTTCAAATACAACGGGTGCAAAACAGTTGCACACGCGGAATACTCAGGTTATACTTGACGAGCCAAGCATATACAAATATGGCCTCGGAACACGGAGACCGAAAGGTCGAGCGTGAATCATATAGTAGATATGATCAACATAGTGATGTTCACCAATGAAACTACTCCATCTCACGTGATGATCGGACATGGTTTAGTTGATTTGGATCACGTAATCACTTAGAGGATTAGAGGGATGTCTATCTAAGTGGGAGTTCTTTAAGTAAATTAACTGAACTTAAATTTATCATGAACTTAGTCCTGGTAGTATTTTGCAAATTATGTTGTAGATCAATAGCTCGCGTTGTTGTTTCCCTGTGTTTATTTTTGATATGTTCCTAGAGAAAATTGTGTTGAAAGATGTTAGTAGCAATGATGCGGATTGGATCCGTGATCTGAGGTTTATCCTCATTGCTGCACAGAAGAATTATGTCCTTGATGCACCGCTAGGTGACGGACCTATTGCAGGAGCAGATGCAGACATTATGAACGTTTGGCTAGCTCAATATGATGACTACTTGATAGTTTAGTGCACCATGCTTAATGGCTTAGAATCAGGACTTCAAAGACGTTTTGAACGTCATGGAGCATATGAGATGTTCCAGGAGTTGAAGTTAATATTTCAAGCAAATACCCGAGTTGGGAGATATGAAGTCTCCAACAAGTTCTATAGCTAAAAGATGGAGGAGAATCGCTCAACTAGTGAGCATATGCTCAGATTGTCTGAGTACTACAATCGCTTGAATCAAGTGGGAGTTAATCTTCCAGATAAGATAGTGATTGACAGAATTCTCTAGTCACCATCACCAAGTTAGTAGAACTTCGTGATGAACTATGATATGCAAGGGATAACGGAAACGATTCCCAAGCTCTTCGTAATGCGGAAATTGACGAAGATAGAAATCGAGAAAAACATCAAGTGTTGATGGTAGACAAGACCACCAGTTTCAAGAAAAAAGGCAGAGGGAAGAAGGGGAACTTCAAGAAGAACAGCAAGCAAGTTGCTGCTCAAGTGAAGAAGCCCAAGTCTGGTCCTAAGCCTGAGACTAAGTGTTTCTACTGCAAAGGGACTGGTCACTGAAAGCGGAACTACCCCAAGTGATTGGCAGATAAGAAGGATGGCAAAGTGAACATAAGTATATTTGATATACATGTTATTGATGTGTACTTTACTAGTGTTTATAGCAACCCCTCAGTATTTGATACTAGTTCAGTTGCTCAGATTAGTAACTCGAAACGGGAGTTGCAGAATAAACAAAGACTAGTTAAGGGTGAAGTGACGATTGATATGATCATCATCGCACACTCCCTATACTTTCGGGATTAGTGTTGAACCTGAATAAGTGTTATTTGGTGTTTGCGTTAAGCATGAATATGATTTGATCATGTTTATTGTAATACAGTTATTCATTTAAGTAAGAGAACAAATTGTTGTTCTGTTTACATGAATAAAACCTTATATGGTTACACACCCAATGAAAATAGTTCGTTGGATCTCGATCGTAGTGATACACATAATCATAATATTGAAACCAAAAGATGCAAAGTTAATAATGATAGTGCAACTTATTTGTAGCACTGCCGTTTAGGTCATATTGGTGTAAAGCACATGAAGAAACTCCATGCTGATGGGCTTTTGGAATCACTTGATTATGAATCACTTGATGCTTGCGAACCATGCCTCATGGGCAAGATGACTAAGACTCCGTTCTCCGGAGCGAGCAACTGACTTATTGGAAATAATACATACTGATGTATGCGGTCCGATGAGTGTTAAGGCTCACGGCAAGTATCGTTATTTTCTGAACTTCACAGATGATTTGAGCAGATATGGGTATATCTACTTGATGAAACATAAGTCTGAAACATTTGAAAAGTTCAAAGAATTTCAGAGTGAAGTGGAAAATCATCGTGACAAGAAAATAAAGTTTCTACGATCTGATCGCGGAGACAAATATTTGAGTTACGAGTTTGGTCTTCAATTAAAAGAATGTGGAATAGTTTCACAAACTCATGCCACATGGAACACCACAGCATAATGGTGTGTTCGAACGTCATAACCGTACTTTATTGGATATAGTGCAATCTATGATGTCTCTTACCGATCTACCACTATCGTTTTGGGGTTATGCATTAGAAACAGCTGCATTCACATTAAAAGGGGCACCATCTAAATCTGTTGAGACGACACCGTATGAACTATGGTTTGGCAAGAAACCAAAGTTGTCATTTCTTAAAGTTTGGGGTTGCGATGCTTATATGAAAAAGTTTCATCCTGATAAGCTCAAACTCAAATCGGAGAAGTGCGTCTTCATAGGATACCCAAAAGAAAAGGTTGGGTACACCTTCTATCATAGATCCGAAGGCAAGATATTCGTTGCTAAGAATGGATCCTTTCCAGAGAAGGAGTTTCTCTCGAAAGAAGTGAGTGGGAGGAAAGTAGAACTTGATAAGGTAATTGTACCTTCTCCCTTATTGGAAAGTAGTTAATCACAGAAATCTGTTCCTGTGGCTACTACACCAATTAGTGAGGAAGCTAATGATGATGATCATGTAACTTCAGATCAAGTTACTACCGAATCTCGTAGGTAAACCAGAGTGAGATCCGCACCAGAGTTGTACGGTAATCCTGTTCTGGAGGTCATGATACTTGACCATGACGAACCTACGAACTATGAAGAAGCGATGGTGAGCCCAGATTCCGCAAAATGGCTTGAGGCCATGAAATCTGAGATGCGATCCATGTATGAGAACAAAGTATGGACTTTGGTTGACTTGCCCGATGATCGGCAAGCAATTGAGAATAAATGGATCTTCAAGAGGAAGACGGACGCTGATAGTAGTGTTACTATCTACAAAGCTAGAACTGTCGCAAAAGGTTTTCGACAAGTTCAAGGTGTTGAATACAATGAGAGTTTCTCACTCGTATCTATGCTTAAGTCTGTCCGAATCATTAGCAATTGCCGCATTTTATGAAATCTGGCAAATGGATAAACAAAACTGCATTCCTTAATAGATTTATTAAAGAAGAGTTGTATATGATACAACCAGAAGGTTTTGTCAATCCTAAAGGTGCTAACAAAATATGCAAGCTCCAGCGATCCATCTATGGACTGGTGCAAGCATCTCGGAGTTGGAATATACGCTTTGATAAGTTGATCAAAGCATATAGTTTTATACAGACTTGCGATGAAGCCTGTATTTACAAGAAAGTGAGTGGGAGCACTACAACATTTCTGATAAGTATATGTGAATGACATATTGTTGATCGGAAATAATGTAGAATTATTCTGCAAAGCATAAAGGAGTGTTTGAAAGGAATTTATCAAAGGAAGACCTCGGTAAAGCTGCTTACATATTGAGCATCAAGATCTATAGAGATAGATCAAGACGCTTGATAAGTTTTTTCAATGAGTACATACCTTGACAAGATTTTTGAAGTAAGTTCAAAATGGAACAGTCAAAGAAAGAGTTCTTGCCTATGTTGCAAGGTGTGAAATTGAGTAAGACTCAAAGCCCGACCACGGCAGAAGATAGAAATAGAATGAAAGTCATTCCCTATGCCTCAGCCATAGGTTCTATAAAGTATGCCATGCTGTGTACCAGATCTATTGTATACCCTACACTGTGTTAAGCAAGGGAGTACAATAGTGATCTAAGAGTAGATCACTGGACAACGGTCAAAATTATCCTTAGTGGAATAAGGAAATATTTCTCAATTATGGAGGTGACAAAAAGGTTCGTCATAAAAAGTTACGTCGATGCAAGTTTGACACAGATCTGGATGACTCTAAGTCTCGATCTAGATACATATTGAAAGTGGGAGCAATAAGCTAGAGTAGCTCCGTGCAGAGCATTGTTGACATAGAAATTCGCAAAATACTTACGGATCTGAATGTGATAGACCCGTTGACTAAAATTATCTCACAAGCAAAACTATGATCACACCTTAGTACTCTTTGGGTGTTAATCACATAGCGATGTGAACTAGATTACTGACTCTAGTAAACCCTTTGGGTGTTCATCACATATCGATGTGAACTATGGGTGTTAATCACATGGTGATGTGAACTATTGCTGTTAAATCACATGGCGATGTGAACTAGATTATTGACTCTAGTGCAAGTGGGAGACTGAAGGAAATATGCCCTAGAGGCAATAATAAAGTTATTATTTATTTCCTTGTATCATGATAAATGTTTATTATTCATGTTAGAATTGTATTAACCGGAAACATAATACATGTGTGAATACATAGACAAACAAAGTGTCACTAGTATGCCTCTACTTGACTAGCTCGTTAATCAAAGACGGTTATGTTTCCTAATCATGAACAATGAGTTGTTATTTGATTAACAGGATCACATCATTAAGTGAATGATCTGATTGACATGACCCATTCCATTAGCTTAGCACCCGATCGTTTAGTATGTTGCTATTGCTTTCTTCATGACTTATACATGTTCCTATAACTATGAGATTATGCAACTCCCGTTTACCGGAGGAACACTTTGGGTGCTACCAAATGTCACAATGTAACTGGGTGATTATAAAGGAGTACTACAGGTGTCTCCAAAGGTACATGTTGGTTGGCGTATTTCGAGATTAGGTTTTGTCACTCCGATTGTCGGAGAGGTATCTCTGGGCCCTCTCGGTAATGCACATCACTTAAGCCCTGCAAGCATTGCAACTAATGAGTTAGCTGCGGGATGATGTATTACAGAACGAGTAAAGAGGCTTGCCAGTAACAAGATTGAACTAGGTATTGGATACCGACGATCGAATCTCGGGCAAGTAACATACCGATGACAAAGGGAACAACGTATGTTGTTATGTGGTCTGACCGATAAAGATCTTCGTAGAATATGTAGGAGCCAATATGGGCATCCAGGTCCCGCTATTGGTTATTGACCCGAGACGTGTCTCGGTCATGTCTACATTGTTCTCAAACCTGTAGGGTCCGCACGCTTAAGGTTTCGATGACAGTTATATTATGAGTTTATGAGTTTTGATGTACCGAAGGTAGTTCGGAGTCCCGGATGTGATCATGGACATGACGAGGAGTCTCGAAATGGTCGAGACATAAATATTGATATATTGGAAGCCTATGTTTGGATATCGGAAGTGTTCCGGGTGAAATCGGGATTTTACCGGAGTACCGGGAGGTTACCGGAACCCCCCGGGAGCTATATGGGCCTTAGTGGGCTTTCGTGGAAAGGAGAAAGGGGCAGCCCAAGGTGGGCTGCGCGCCTCCCCCCCTCCCCTAGTCCTATTAGGACTAGGAAAGGTGGCCGGGCCCCCCTCTCTCTCTTTCCCCCCTCAAGGAATCCTATTCCAACTAGGATTGGGGGGGGGATCCTACTCCCAGAGGGAGTAGGACTCTCCTGGCACGCCCCCCTTGGCCGGCCAGCCCCTCCCCTTGGATCCTTTATATACGGAGGCAGGGGGCAACTCTAGACACACAAGTTGATCCTTGAGATCGTTCCTTAGCCGTGTGCGGTGCCCCCTGCCACCATATTCCACCTCGATCATATTGTAGTGGTGCTTAGGCGAAGCCCTGCGACAGTAGAACATCAAGATCGTCACCACGCCGTCGTGCTGACGGAACTCCTCCCCGACGCTTTGCTGGATCGAAGCCCGGGGATCGTCATTGAGCTGTACGTGTGCTAAGAACTCGGAGGTGCCGGAGTAACGGTGCTTGGATCGGTCGGATCGGGAAGACGTACGACTACTTCCTCTATGTTGCGTCAACGCTTCCGCAGTCGGTCTACGTGGGTACGTAGACAACACTCTCCCCTCTCGTTGCTATGCATCACCATGATCTTGCGTGTGCGTAGGAATTTTTTTGAAATTACTGCGTTCCCCAACACTAAGGACACCCAGTCCTCGCCCAATCACTCTGGTAAGTCTTCAAGGTAGACTTCCAAACCTTCACAGACTTCGTTCACCGGCGATCCACAATGACTCTTGGATGCTCAGAACGCGACGCCTAACCGGCTGGAGGATTCACAGTCCTCAAGTGTAATAAGTCTTCATATCACACAGACAGGAAGACTTAAGTGATGCCTAACACTCTTTGGCTCTGGGTGTTTAGGGCTTTATCCTCGCAAGGAATTCTCTCTCAAAGGCTTCGAGGTGGGTTGCTCTCAAATGACAAAAGCTGTGTACTAACTCTGAGCAGCCAACTGTTTATGGTTGTAGGGGGTGGGCTATTTATAGCCACTGGGCAACCCGACCTGATTTGTCCGAAATGACCCTTGGTCACTAAGGAACTGACAGGTGTTCCAACGGTCAGATTTCAAACACACACGACAACTTTACTTGAGCTACAAGCAAAGCTGACTTATCCAACTACGGACAAGATTTGCTCTCATAGTCTTCACTCGAAGACATAGGATTTTGGTTAAGCATCACTTCAGTCATTCTGACTGGTTCTCTTGGACCCCACTTAACAGTACGGTGGTTTCTATGACCCAACAAGGAAAAACACAGAACGACGAAACTGCTAAGTCTTCGCGCTCCATAGTCTTCACGCGATGTCTTCTCTTGTCATAGTCTTCAATGTGAATGTCTTCACATACCATCTTTGACTTCAATGTCTTCATACATTTTTAGGGGTCATCTCTGGTAGGAAAACCGAATCAATGAGGGACTTCTACCTGTGTTATCCTACAATTCTCACAAACACATTAGTCCCTCAACTAGGTTTGTCGTCAATACTCCAAAACCAACTACGGGTGGCACTAGATGCACTAATCTCCCCCTTTTTGGTGATTGATGACAAACTGGTTGAAGGTTTCAACGGGGAATAAAATATGTGAAATTGTAAAGGATAGGGGATTGTCATCATAAGTGGCAAAGGCTCCCCCTGAAGATGTGCATATAAGTAATTTGCTTTTGGTATGCAAATGCACATGGCAGGTTGTACTTGTGGAGATCCTCTTCAACTTATGATGACAATTCATCATGCATGAAAAGTAAGTGAAGATAATGACATGCATAATGAAAAATGGACGTCTGCAAAATGATCTAAGTGCGGAATTTATCGTCGCACATGCGGAATTTATCATCGCATCACAGAAAGGCAAATAAGTAGCAGACGACCATCGAGTTTGAGTGTTACAACTCAAAGAACCAAATGTATCAAAACGTGAGAGTTGTAAACACTAGGCAAAATATAAAGCCACCGCCCATATGGACCCACTTGAAGACTATCAAACTCATATGCTTCTCCCCCTTTTGTCAGTAAGGACCAAAAAGGTTTAAAGACATAGAGCACCTACTCGTTCCCATGAGGAGTTGGTGAAGCAGCAGGGTCGTCGGAGTTGGTTGGCGGTGCAGACGAACTCGGTGCAATGGTGATTCGCGCCGAAGGTGGTGAAGTAGCATCGTATTCATCATCGATGACACGTGCATTCACTGTTGCAGCAGAGGAGGAGAACTCAGAGTCTTCAAGAGACGGAGTACGCCGCAGCAAGGTCCTTCTTGGAGGTGTTGAGTCAAACTTGAAGCGTTCAGAGAAACCATCCTCTTGAAGATCATCTTCAGAACACATAAGCGTTAGCTCTTTCCATGTACGCCGACAAGTTTCATGGGCGACAAAGGCATTCTTGGTGGCAAGGTTGCGAATCCTGTTTACGTCCACCAAGAGGCTTTGCATTTGGCGCTTCAGCCAGTCATGATGCTTATCCTGTTTCTGATGAAGGGCAACCAGAAGCTCTCGGTCATTGAGAACACGGGATCGCTTCTTGGGCCGTTGTGCAATGGTGCTTTCAGTGGCTTCAGTGAGGGCACGATGAGGTGCACGGGTAGTACCAGCCAGAGGATAAACACGAGTGACTGCTAGGTCGCCTTCAATGTGTTGAGAGAAACTTTGCTTATCAGCATTCTGAAGACTAAGGGGCTCCTTGGCAGGCTCTGTATAGATGGCTTCAACTGACATGTCGACGTCAGGCAGAAAAATCCGATGATTGCGAGCAGAGGGCTGATAGGTGACAGCTGAGTGTAGTTTGATTAGACGCATAATCCATGGGGCGTAAAACTTCAAGCCAAAGAGATCAGATCCAGATGCAGCAAGTTGGCGGATGAAGAAGTCTTGTGCATTGAAGCTTTTGCCGTGAAGAATATGGAAGACCAAAGTCTTCATTGCACCTTCCAGCTTTGCATGTGGAGAATGTCCTTTGATGGGCCAGAGAGTTCACCTTATGATGTGATAGATAGTGCGTGGCAGATACTCAAGGTCTTCAACAAAGAACTCCTTAGGATATTCAGCATCTGGAGGCAAAGGCTTCATCATGCTAAGCATCTGACTCATGTTGGGTTCAGACTTGTGAAAAATGCTTTCCATAGCAGCAGTGTGAAGCTGACAACCAGGTTCATAAAGATCTCCTGGAGTGGGCATGCTAGTGAGCTCAATGATATCAAAGGCTTTGGCTTCGTGATGAACATTGCCTGTCATCCACTAAAGGACCCAAGTCTTCGGATCCCTGTTGTAGCCACGAATATGAAGAGTGGCATAGAATTGGAGCAGCAATTCTTTGTTCCAGTGCTCCTTGTCAGTGACGAACTGCAACAAACCAGATTCTCTGAAGCAATCCAATGCTTCTTCCAAACAGGGCGGATGTAACGACCCGTATATTTTCACATAGTATTTCCACCCTTAACTAGATAATTAAGTAGAATCCATTAAGCAAATACATATCAGATTTCTTCAACAAGCATTCATAACCACTCAAGTATATATATATATATATATATTTATATTCATAAACCTTAGACAGTATAGTTGTACAGGTGTATTACAAATCTTTGAAAAAAAAATATATATATATATATAGAAAGAGAGAGAGAGACCAGACTATGCTAAGCTATACAACAAAGGGCACACCAAACTTAGACCAACCCAAAAATATCTCGTGGTCAAAGCAGTAAACAGTGAGACATATTTGTGATACACATTGACCACCACCATCACGTGCATTATAGATATCAGTAGTCAGTTGACCAACAGTTGGTCTAGGCATGGGCTGCAACTCCTAGCCAATAGAGAGACTCCACAAATGACTACACTGTACAGCAGGGATGGGCAGCCATAACTAGCTAGGTACTAGAAAGAGAGGAGGAGTAACTGTTGGGTTTCGTAGTAATTTCAAAAAAATTCCTACGCACACGCAAGATCATGTGATGCATAGCAACGAGAGGGGAGAGTGTTGTCTACGTACCCACGCAGACCGACTGCGGAAGCGTTGACACAACATAGAGGAAGTAGTCGTACGTCTTCACGATCCAACCGATCAAGCACCGAAACTACGGCACCTTCGAGTTCGAGCACACGTTCAGCTCGATGACGATCCCCCGACTTCGATCCAGCAAAGTGTCGGGGAAGAGTTCCGTCAGCACGACGGCGTGGTGACGATCTTGATGTACTACCGCAGTAGGGCTTCGCCTAAACTCTGCTACAATATTATCGAGGACTATGGTGGCTGGGGGCACCGCACACGGCTAAGGAATAGATCACGTGGATCAACTTGTGTTTCTTGATCTGTCTTTGGTGCTAGCCCTGCCCCTCTATTTATATCTTGAGCCCTGGGGTCGAAACTTGGAGTTAAAGCCTTCATAAAGTCGGTTTTACCCGATAGGCAAGAGTCCTTCTCGGACTCCAGGGTCAGACGCCAGGGATCCCGGCGTCTGGACCCAGACGCCAGGGACCCTGGCGTCTGGCCCCTGGACTCCGCAAAACTTCCTTTTGCGCTTTCCAAAAACCTTGTGGGCTTTCCCCTTTGGCCCAAATAAAGTGTTCTCGTACACAAACATTTTGGGAAACATCCGAAACCCCTTCCGGTGATTTCGGGAACCCTTCTGGTGACCAAACACTATTATCATATATATCAAACTTTATCTCCGGACCATTCCGGAGTTCCTCGACATGTCCGTGATCTCATCTCGGACTCCGGACAACATTCGGTACATCAAAATGCATAAAATCATAACAACTGTCATCGTAACTTTAAGCATGCGGACCCTACGGGTTCGAGAACAATGTAGACATGACCGAGACACGTCTCCGGTCAATAACCAATAGCGGGACCTGGATGCCCATATTGGTTCCTACATATTCTACGAAGATCTTTATCGGTCAGACCGCATAACAACATACGTCGTTCCCTTTGTCATTGGTATGTTACTTGCCCGAGATTCGATCGTCGGTATTCCAAATACCTAGTTCAATCTCGTTACCGGCAAGTCTCTTTACTCGTTCTATAATACATCATCCCGCAACCAACTCTTTTAGTTGCAATGCTTGCAAGGCTTAAGTGATGTGTATTACCGAGAGGGCCCAAAGATACCTCTCCGACAATCGGAGTGACAAATCCTAATCTCGAAATACGCCAACCCAACATCTACCTTTGGAGACACCTGTAGTGCTCCTTTATAATCACCCAGTTACGTTGTGATGTTTGGTAGCACCCAAAGTGTTCCTCCGGTAAACGGGAGTTGCATAATCTCATAGTCATAGGAACATGTATAAGTCATGAAGAAAGCAATAGCAACATACTAAACGATCGGGTGCTAAGCTAATGGAATGGGTCATGTCAATCAGATCATTCAACTAATGATGTGATCTCGTTAATCAAATAACAACTCTTTGTTCATGGTTAGGAAACATAACCATCTTTGATTAACGAGCTAGTCAAGTAGAGGCATACTAGTGACACTTTGTTTGTCTATGTATTCACACATGTATCATGTTTCCGGTTAATACAATTCTAGCATGAATAATAAACATTTATCATGAAATAAGGAAATAAATAATAACTTTATTATTGCCTCTAGGGCATATTTCCTTCAGTCTCCCACTTGCACTAGAGTCAATAATCTAGATTACACAGTAATGATTCTAACACCCATGGAGCCTTGGTGCTGATCATGTTTTGCTCGTGGAAGAGGCTTAGTCAACGGGTCTGCAACATTCAGATCCGTATGTATCTTGCAAATCTCTATGTCTCCCACCTGGACTAGATCCCGGATGGAATTGAAGCATCTCTTGATGTGCTTGGTTGTCTTGTGAAATCTGGATTCCTTTGCCAAGGCAATTGCACCAGTATTGTCACAAAAGATTTTCATTGGACCCGATGCACTAGGTATGACACCTAGATCGGATATGAACTCCTTCATCCAGACTCCTTCATTTGTTGCTTCCGAAGCAGCTATGTACTCCGCTTCACATGTAGATCCTGCTACAACGCTTTGTTTAGAACTGCACCAACTGCCAGCTCCACCGTTTAATGTAAATACGTATACAGTTTGCGATTTAGAATCGTCCGGATCAGTGTCAAAGCTTGCATCAACGTAACCATTTACGACGAGCTCTTTGTCACCTCCATATACGAGAAGCATATCCTTAGTCCTTTTCAGGTATTTCAGGATGTTCTTGACCGATGTCAAGTGATCCACTCCTGGATTACTTTGGTACCTCCCTGCTAGACTTATAGCAAGGCACACATCAGGTCTGGTACACAACATTGCATACATGATAGATCCTATCGCTGATGCATAGGGAACATCTTTCATATTCTCTCTATCTTCTGCAGTGGTCGGGCATTGAGTCTTACTCAATTTCACACCTTGTAACACAGGCAAGAATCCTTTCTTTGCTTGATCCATTTTGAACTTCTTCAAAACTTTGTCAAGGTATGTGCTTTGTGAAAGTCCAATTAAGCGTCTTGATCTATCTCTATAGATCTTAATGCCTAATATGTAAGCAGCTTCACCGAGGTCTTTCATTGAAAAACTCTTATTCAAGTATCCCTTTATGCTATCCAGAAATTCTATATCATTTCCAATCAGTAATATGTCATCCACATATAATATCAGAAATGCTACAGAGCTCCCACTCACTTTCTTGTAAATACAGGCTTCTCCGAAAGTCTGTATAAAACCAAATGCTTTGATCACACTATCAAAACGTTTATTCCAACTCCGAGAGGCTTGCACCAGTCCATAAATGGATCGCTGGAGCTTGCACACTTTGTTAGCTCCCTTTGGATCGACAAAACCTTCTGGCTGCATCATATACAACTCTTCTTCCAGAAATCCATTCAGGAATGCAGTTTTGACATCCATCTGCCAAATTTCATAATTATAAAATGCGGCAATTGCTAACATGATTCGGACAGACTTACGCATCGCTACGGGTGAGAAGGTCTCATCGTAGTCAATCCCTTGAACTTGCCGAAAACCTTTCGCGACAAGTCGAGCTTTGTAGACAGTAATATTACTGTCAGCGTCGGTCTTCTTCTTGAAGATCCATTTATTCTCAATTGCTTGCCGATCATCGGGCAAGTCAACCAAAGTCCATACTTTGTTCTCATATATGGATCCCATCTCAGATTTCATGGCTTCAAGCCACTTTGCGGAATCTGGGCTCACCATCGCTTCTTCATAGTTCGTAGGTTCATCTTGATCTAGTAGCATGACTTCTAGAACGGGATTACCGTACCACTCTGGTGCAGATCTTATTCTGGTTGATCTACGAGGTTCAGTAGTATCTTGTTCTGAAGTTTCATGATCATCATCATTAGCTTCCTCACTAACTGGTGTAGGTGTCACAGAAACATTTTTTTGTGATGCACTACTTTCCAATAAGGGAGCAGGTACATTTACCTCGTCAAGTTCTACTTTCCTCCCACTCACTTCTTTCGAGAGAAACTCCTTCTCTAGAAAGTTTCCGAATTTAGCAACAAAAGTCTTGCCTTCGGATCTGTGATAGAAGGTGTATCCAATAGTTTCCTTTGGATATCCTATGAAGACACATTTCTCCGATTTGGGTTCGAGCTTATCAGGTTGAAGCTTTTTCACATAAGCATCACAACCCCAAACTTTCAGAAACGACAACTTTGGTTTCTTGCCAAACCATAGTTCATAAGGCGTCGTCTCAACGGATTTTGATGGTGCCCTATTTAACGTGAATGCGGCCGTCTCTAGAGCGTATCCCCAAAACGATAGCGGTAAATTAGTAAGAGACATCATAGATCGCACCATATCCAGTAAAGTACGATTACGACGTTCGGACACACCATTACGCTGAGGTGTTCCGGGTGGCGTGAGTTGTGAAACTATTCCACAATTTTTCAAATGTACACCAAACTCGTAACTCAAATATTCTCCTCCACGATCAGATCATAGAAACTTTATTTTCTTGTTACGATGATTTTCAACTTCACTCTGAAATTCCTTGAACTTTTCAAATGTTTCAGACTTATGTTTCATTAAGTAGATATACCCATATCTGCTCAAATCATCTGTGAAGGTGAGAAAATAACGATATCCGCCACGAGCCTCAATATTCATCGGACCACATACATCTATATGTATGATTTCCAACAAATCTGTTGCTCTCTCCATAGTACCAGAGAACGGTGTTTTGGTCATCTTGCCCATGAGGCACGGTTCGCAAGTACCAAGCGATTCATAATCAAGTGGTTCCAAAAGTCCATCAGTATGGAGTTTCTTCATGCGCTTTACACCGATATGACCTAAACGGCAGTGCCACAAATAAGTTGCACTCTCATTATCAACTCTGCATCTTTTGGCTTCAACATTATGAATATGTGTGTTACTACTATCGAGATTCAACAAGAATAGACCACTCTTCAAGGGTGCATGACCATAAAAGATATTACTCATATAAATAGAACAACCATTATTCTCTGATTTAAATGAATAACTGTCTCGCATCAAACAAGATCCAGATATAATGTTCATGCTTAACGCTGGCACCAAATAACAATTATTTAGGTCTAATACTAATCCCGAAGGTAGATGTAGAGGTAGCGTGCCAACTGCGATCACATCAACTTTGGAACCGTTTCCTACGCGCATCGTCACCTCGTCCTTAACCAATCTTCGCTTGATCCGTAGTCCCTGTTTCAAGTTGCAAATATTAGCAACAGAACCAGTATCAAATACCCAGGTGCTACTGCGAGCATTAGTAAGGTACACATCAATAACATGTATATCACATATACCTTTGTTCACCTTGCCATCCTTTTTATCCGCCAAATACTTGGGGCAGTTCCGCTTCCAGTGACCAGTCTGCTTGCAATAGAAGCACTCAGTTTCAGGCTTAGGTCCAGACTTGGTTTTCTTCTCT
Organism: Triticum aestivum; assembly: GCF_018294505.1. Lineage (NCBI taxonomy): Eukaryota > Viridiplantae > Streptophyta > Magnoliopsida > Poales > Poaceae > Triticum > Triticum aestivum. The sequence goes on from NC_057812.1 coordinate 533,319,531, forward strand.
TGAGCGGCAACTTGCTTGCCGTTCTTCTTGAAGTTCCCCTTCTTCTTCCCTTTGCCCTTTTTCTTGAAACTAGTGGTCTTGTTGACCATCAACACTTGATGCTCCTTCTTGATTTCTACCTCCGCAGCTTTCAGCATCGCGAAGAGCTCGGGAATAGTCTTGTTCATCCCTTGCATATTATAGTTCATCACGAAGCTCTTGTAGCTTGGTGGCAGTGATTGAAGAATTCTGTCAATGACGCAATCATCCGGAAGATTAACTCCCAATTGAATCAAGTGATTATTATACCCAGACATTTTGAGTATATGCTCACTGACAGAACTGTTCTCCTCCATCTTGCAGCTATAGAACTTATTGGAGACTTCATATCTCTCAATCCGGGCATTTGCTTGAAATATTAACTTCAGCTCCTGGAACATCTCATATGCTCCATGATGTTCAAAACATCGTTGAAGTCCCGATTCTAAGCCGTAAAGCATGGCACACTGAACTATCGAGTAGTCATCATCTTTGCTCTGCCAGGCATTCATAACATCCGGCGTTGCTCCTGCAGCAGGCTTGGCACCCAGCGGTGCTTCCAGGACGTAATTCTTCTATGCAGCAATGAGGATAATCCTCAAGTTACGGACCCAGTCCGTGTAATTGCTACCATCATCTTTCAACTTTGCTTTCTCAAGGAACGCATTAAAATTCAATGGAACAACAACACGAGCCATCTATCTACAATGAAATATAAACAAGCAAGATACTAATCAGGCACTAAGTTTCATGATAAATTTAAGTTCGGTTAATCAATTTAATTAGAGAACTCCCACTTAGATAGACATCCCTCTAATCCTCTAAGTGATTACGTGATCCAAATCAACTAAACCATAACTGATCATCATGTGAGATGGAGTAGTTTTCAATGGTGAACATCGTTATGTTGATCATATCTACTATATGATTCACGCTTGACCTTTCGGTCTCCGTGTTCCGAGGCCATATATGTATATGCTTGGCTCGTCAAGTAAAACCTGAGTACTCCGCGTGTGCAACTGTTTTGCACCCGTTGTATTTGAACGTAGAACCTATCACACCCGATCATCACGTGGTGTCTCAGCACAAAGAACTTTCGCAACGGTGCATACTCAGGGAGAACACTTCTTGATAATTTAGTGAGAGATCATCTTATAATGCTACCGTCAATCAAAGCAAGATAAGATGCATAAAAGGATAAACATCACATGCAATCAATATAAGTGATATTATATGGCCATCATCATCTTGTGCTTGTGATCTCCATCTCCGAAGCACCGCCGTGATCACCATCGTCACCGGCGCGACACCTTGATCTCCATTGTAGCATCGTTGTCGTCTCGCCAATCTTATGCTTCCACGACTATCACTACCGTTTAGTAATAAAGTAAAGCATTACATCGCAATTGCATTGCATACAATAAAACGACAACCATAAGGCTCCTGCCAGTTGCCGATAACTCGGTTACAAAACATGATCATCTCATACAATAAAATTTATCATCATGCCTTGACCATATCACATCACAACATGCCCTGCAAAAACAAGTTAGACGTCCTCTACTTTGTTGTTGCAAATTTTACGTGGCTGCTACGGGCTTAAGCAAGAACCAATCTCACCTACGCATCAAAACCACAACGATAGTTTGTCAAATAGACTCCGTTTTAACCTTCGCAAGGACCGGGCGTAGCCATACTTGGTTCAACTAAAGTTGGAGAGACAGTCGCCCGCAAGCCACCTATGTGCAAAGCACGTCGGGGGAACCGGTCTCGCATAAGCGTACGCGTAATGTTGGTCCGGGTCGTCTCGTCCAACAATGCCGCTGAACCAAAGTATGACATGCTGGTAGGCAGTATGACTTATATCGCCCACAACTCACTTATGTTCTACTCGTGCATATAACATCAACATAAATAACCTAGGCTCGGATGCCACTGTTGGGTTTCGTAGTAATTTCAAAAAAAATCCTACGCACACGCAAGATCATGTGATGCATAGCAACAAGAGGGGAGAGTGTTGTCTACGTACCCACGCAGACCGACTGCGGAAGCGTTGACACAACGTAGAGGAAGTAGTCGTACGTCTTCACGATCCAACCGATCAAGCACCGAAACTACGGCACCTCCGAGTTCGAGCACACGTTCAACTCGATGACGATCCCCGGACTCCGATCCAGCAAAGTGTCGGGGAAGAGTTCCGTCAGCACGACGACGTGGTGACGATCTTGATGTACTACTGCAGCAGGGCTTCGCCTAAACTCTGCTACAATATTATCGAGGACTATGGTGGCTGGGGGCACCGCACACGGCCAAGGAATAGATCACGTGGATCAACTTGTGTTTCTTGATCTGTCTTTGGTGCTAGCCCTGCCCCTCTATTTATATCTTGAGCCCTGGGGTCGAAACTTGGAGTTAAAGCCTTCACAAAGTCGGTTTTACCCGATAGGCAAGAGTCCTTCTCGGACTCCAGGGCCAGACGCCAGGGATCCCGGCGTCTGGACCCAGACGCCAGGGACCCTGGCGTCTGGCCCCTAGACTCCGCAAAACTTCCTTTTGCGCTTTCCAAAAACCTTGTGGGCTTTCCCCTTTGGCCCAAATAAAGTGTTCTCGTACCTAAACATTTCGGGAAACATACGGAACCCCTTCCGGTGATTTCCGGAACCCTTCCGGTGACCAAACACTATTATCATATATATCAAACTTTATCTCCGGACCATTCCGGAGTTCCTAGACATGTCCGTGATCTCATCTCGGACTCCAAACAACATTCGGTACATCAAAATGCATAAAACTCATAACAACTGTCATCGTAACTTTAAGCGTGCGGACCCTACGGGTTCGAGAACAATGTAGACATGACCGAGACACGTCTCCGGTCAATAACTAATAGCGGGACCTGGATGCCCATATTGGTTCCTACATATTCTACGAAGATCTTTATCGGTCAGACCGCATAACAACATACGTCGTTCCCTTTGTCATCGGTATGTTACTTGCCCGAGATTCGATCATCGGTATTCCAAATACCTAGTTCAATCTCATTACTGGCAAGTCTCTTTACTCGTTCTGTAATACATCATCCCGCAACCAACTCTTTTAGTTGCAATGCTTGCAAGGCTTAAGTGATGTGTATTACCGAGAGGGCCCAGAGATACCTCTCCGACAATCGGAGTGACAAATCCTAATCTCGAAATACGCCAACCCAACATCTACCTTTGGAGACACCTGTAGTGCTCCTTTATAATCACCCAGTTACGTTGTGACGTTTGGTAGCACCCAAAGTGTTCCTCCGGTAAACGGGAGTTGCATAATCTCATAGTCATAGGAACATGTATAAGTCATGAAGAAAGCAATAGCAACATACTAAACGATTGGGTGCTAAGCTAATGGAATGGGTCATGTCAATCAGATCATTCAACTAATGATGTGATCTCGTTAATCAAATAACAACTCTTTGTTCATGGTTAGGAAACATAACCATCTTTGATTAACGAGCTAGTCAAGTAGAGGCATACTAGTGACACTTTGTTTGTCTATGTATTCACACATGTATCATGTTTCCGGTTAATACAATTCTAGCATGAATAATAAACATTTATCATGAAATAAGGAAATAAATAATAACTTTATTATTGCCTCTAGGGTATATTTCCTTCAGTAACCTGGCTAAGGTTTCACCATAGCACACTCTTCACCCTGCTTCCAAATAGCCAGACCAAGCTCTCTTCTTCTTCTCAGTAGCATTTCCATTCCCCTGTTCACAACCAATAAAGATCCAAGATCAATAAGTGAAGATGGTGACCTGAGAAATCATCAGTAGACTGAAGGGGACAGGCTGGAGCTACAATCTAGCCTACTGGAGTGGACTTGGAGCGTAGGAGTAGCAAGAGTAGGACCAACAGAGAGGGCAAAAGAAGAAAGGTGAGTTCTTCTTCTTCTGCCACTATATATTTCTCACATACACAAAGAAGACCAGCCCAGATGCACACACAAGTCTCATAGTCATTCACAGATGCATGCAGAAGTATCCTAATTATTCATAGGTGCACAAAAGTCACAGCAGGAACATCTACCCCAGATCTTGGAAGCAACAGTACTAGGAAACATGGATAAGGCATTAAGATGTAAAATAAAAAGTTCCCAGATTAATTAGGCAGCAGAAATACACCAAGATTATTCAAAGGGGCGAACATGTTCAGTACACACACATGGGAGCCATTTTAATCTACTAAATCTAAGAACTTGACTATCCTAAATATTTGAGAAAGGAACAAGGGCACCACTAACCTGCACCCATGGTGGATCTGCTCCACGGACACGCACTGGAGCTCTGACCTGTACCATCCAGCATCACGGCGGCGCCCAATGCCAACCACTTCAATCTGGAGCAGGGAAATCACATCCCCAATAGGGTTTGACCTGCAAGCCAAAAGAACACACACACAGAGGGGGATTAGAGAGTTGAGGCTGAAATTCATGGGGATAATATGGGGATTCATGTCAGGGGAGAGAGAGTGTGGAGGATCTAGCAGCGGCATCTTTCCCGTCGCTGGCGGCGGCGCCGATCTGGGCAAGGAGCAGAGGAGCATCAGTCTGTATTATTACTTGTGTTCTCGCTGGACTAGTAGTACTAGTGGGTGCTCTGTTCGGTTGAGGACTACTAGTACATAACTAGTACAGGGAAGAGAGAGATAGGCTTAGTTTAGAGAAAGGGAGAGGGCACGTGGAGGATAAATTAGCTTAGTAACTTATCCAGGTGCACACCTAGTACGCGTACTAATGCGAGCTTAGTAAAAAGACATTAGAAAAAAAGTAATATTTGACTGTAGGATGACCACACTGCACCGACGTATATTTTTTCATTTTCCTAGTATTCACTCGACTTAGTCTCGAAATATATATTTGCCGAACTGCAGGAAGCGAGTACAGTCAGGAGAAGGAGACGCTACAGAAGCAAACTGAGTCCGGGTCTGAGTACGAGAACTCAGGCAAGCTCTCCTTGATCATGCTGAGTAGAGCTATTTTTGAAAAACACTATTCTTTGCTGCATCTTATCATCAACTTGCATAAAATGTTTTGGTAATAAATTGTGTGGAGTGACTATTGCCAAAAAGTTGGGTTAGCTGATGGAGCAGCTAATCCATTGATTTATTTATTTTTTTATAATTATTTGGTGGGTAGAGGGTGCCCTGGATGGACATACTGGAAGGTGGGGCCCTCTACATATGGCTAGTATATTAAGAATTAAATAACTTTCACTCGTTTTATGCGCCATACTACAACCGTATCAACCATGGTCTCGTCTAAGACGAGTTGAGCCCAATACCATCAAGTTATTATACTCTCCACATGGGTAAGTAGTAGTAGGATGGGCGATGAGTTCCCACGCTAATGCCGGATGGGTGCATTAGCAAGCGCTATATATATTAAGCGTTGGTGGAGTGCGGGTTCCGAAACCCGACACAACGGCTAGTGACACTAGCCGGGTGGAGATATAATATACAAATGGGAAAAAGCTTAGGTTCTGAACCATGTCTCGCATCTAAGGAAATGCAGATGGCAATTATGGTTTCGAGCTCTATGGGTAAAGTGATACAAACTCTGCAGAGTTAAAGGAAAACATGAATTCATGCCAGTCTCTTGGATTGGGGATTATGGGGACCTATTGGTGGTCTATCTCGCAATACAAGTGTTTGATAGCTTTTATAAATTGAAATAAACTTTCTGCAACAAATGGTTATTTTGAAAGGTGTTGAGTTGAGGTAGGACTTGTTGATTTATATTGAGCTATCATGAGTGTTGCATTTTGCTTTTTGAGCTTGCTGAGTACTTTGTACTCACTCTTGCTATTAATCATCTTGTTCTTAGAGCAAAGCGTGTATGAGAATCTTACTGGACCAAGTGACGAGAGCAATGGTGATGACTACAACTACACAGGGGACCTAGATGTGGATCCATCTAGTGCTATGTACGATCTGGATGCCACATATGGGGGTTGGGATGAATAAGTAACTATGATCTAGCTATGTAATCCAGAAACTATTTTATCATCATCTATCTAGTACTGCTAGTTGGAACTCCGGTGTTAGGAGATGTAATAATTTGGCAAAACATGTGAGAAGCCTACCTGAGACTTTTAGCCTTGTGTGGCAAGGTATTGTAATATAAATGACCATCTCTAGCTATTTCCCTGTTGCATATCTCTGACATGGATTATTATTTGACAAGACACGATTTTGTCAAGAAATAATCCAAGGACTAGTGTCATTATATATAGTAATAATGACACGGGTCATCACAGGTGGTATCAGAGCAATGGTTTTGAGGGCCACGCAGATAGTTAGAGACGGTAGGAATACTTTAATTGGAACCCATACTTGCTATATTGCACTACCAATAAACCCCACATCATAATTATTCTGTCCAGTAACTTTAGATGACTACCATGCTAATTAGAAGCCTGTTGCAGGATGGTTCGAATTAGAATTCCACCATCAAGGGTTCGTGGCCAGCATGCCCTACTACTTTGGCAAATGATGCAGGAGCTTGGGGCACCATGTCCTCAATTCTTTGAAGAGATGCCAGATGATGGAACACACTCCTACAGGCGTGTAGTTGTGGTGCTCAGCGGTGTTCCATCAGACATGGACTTCTATGTGGAGCTCTCCACAATGCAGCGGTCATCCGATGGCACTCTACCCATGCAGGAGGTTGCCAAGGAAGCTATGCTTGGACTACGAGCACGCTTTGGAGAGAAACTGCGCACCACCGGATACCGAGACTTGCCAGCACTTGATTCTGGGGGTTTGGGGCAGAACCATCAGCAAGGACCTAGAGGAGCAAGCCTGGGTGTTGGGTCTTCATCAGCTCAGCCTACACCTATCGCTTCAACAGTTAGCACCACTTCTAGTATGACAATGATTGCTGATACGATGATGTATCATACAATGAAGGAGGAGCTTATTAGACACCAGGAAGCAACCCAATTCTGGTATCAATGCTATCAGATGAGCGAACATGATAGGGTTGTGCTTCAGGGAGCACTAAATGCTATGCCTGGAGGTCCTCTTAATCCTATAATAGTACCAGGTGATGTTCAAGAGGAAGAAGAGGAGGATCCAGAGGAAGTAGAACTAGAGGAACAGGAAGAAGTTGAGGGAGTAGAGAACCCAAATGAGCCACTAGTTCCACCCTCACCAAACGTACCACCTACACCACCCCAGCCGCTACCTGAACATATAGTTGAACCAGAACCAGCCCTACAGCCAGATATAGAGCAGCAGCAGCTACCCCACTTCCCTATTCCACGACCACACCAACCTGACTTTATCCACCCACACATGAGTGTCAGCTCGAGGGAGTACAGGGAGGCTGCTACCTATGCAAGGGTACTTGGGCTTGGCGCGAGTGACAGTGGCGGAAGCAATTGAAGTGGCAGCGGTAGCAACAATGGCGGTGGCAGCGGCATCGCCTAATCAAGTTCCAATCTTCCAGACTCTTAGGCGTGGGACGCCTTGGCCATAGACTAATCTTTTGGGATCAGCAGTAGTTAGTGTAGTGGCAGCCTGAATATGTGTGTTTATGTAAGATATGTGTGAATTGCAAGGTAGAGTTTGTCCCCTATGTACTAGTAGGGACTGAACCCTATGTGGTGTGTGCTCTAGTTGTAATGCAGTTATGCCCTTAAGCAAGACTTATGTGATGTACTGATTGTAATATAAGTGCTTGTTCTATAGTATATAACTTGTGTGCATTAGGAGGCTCATAGTACCTTACTATTGTGTGCTTTAGTGAGTAATCAGAGTGGTATCATTCTGGTTAGCAAGAGGCATTTGCCACCATGATTGCACTTCATGTTGGGTTACTGCAAATTTAAGGACAGCATGCTGTTTATTGGTATCACTTGCACTTGTGCTTGCTGATTTGAATCAATAATCATGCAAAGAAGTAACCAACTAACTAGAAAAAAAATGCGGGATGAATAACAATGGTTTGACTGAGCAAGACCTTGTCTTTCGTTTGGGATCAAGTGCCCATGATCAGCATGGGGGTACTCCAGTTTCAGAAAATCAAAGTGCCCTACCCGGAGCGGCGCAACTTCCAAGCAATCCAGAAGTGGGCAATGCTGGAACTTCTGGACTTATGGGTGGAGAAGGCAATCTAGGAGATGTCCTTAAGTTCATGGAGAATTCTCGAAGGGAGTCTCAAGAGAACCAGAACCGCTTCCTCGAAGGGATACTGACAAGACTAGTTCCTGGAGGAGCACACCTACCCGGTGCAGGAGTTAGCTTGGGAGAATTTTTGAAAACTCAGCCACCCACATTCTCCAAGGCGGTGGATCCACTAGAGGCAGATGACTGGCTGTTAGAAGTAGAACACAATCTGGAAACCGTGGGGTGCTTAGATGAAGAGAAGGTGAGATATGCATCACACCAGCTAACCGGACCAGCAACAGCTTGGTGGAGAAATTTCAGCCTTAACCGAGCAAATAATCAGCCTATCACTTGGGAGGAGTTCAAGGAGAATTTCCGTCAGACCCATATTCCAAAGGGAAAGATGGATATAAAAAAGAGGGAGTTTCGCAATCTGACTCAAGGTAGCAAGAGGATAAACGACTACCTAAACCAGTTTAATGATTTGGCAAGATATGCTCCAGATGATGTGAACACTGAACCTAAGAAAGTGGAGGAGTTTATGGAGGGGCTGCATCCATTCCTGAAAATGCACCTCTCAATTCACGGGATCACCCAGTTTCAAGACCTTGTCAACAGGGCCTTCATACTTGAGAATGAGCATGCCAACCTAAGTGAAGAGAGAAGGAAGAAAGCAAGGGTAGATCCACGCCCCATGATGCATCACCCACATCCTATGATGCCTGGACCAATGCGTCCTCATATGCCACCACCACGGCCTAGATTTCCTACTCAGCCAATCTTTGTTCCTAAATGTGGGAAGTGTGGAAAAGGTCATGCTACTCGAGATTGTATGACGGGTACAGGACTTTGCTTCAATTGTGGGAGACTAGGACACCACAAGCTCAATTGCACCTCTCCTCCCACGAATCCTACAAGGCCACCTATACAGCAGACTCAAGTGCATCGTCCACCAGCTGGGCGAGGACAAGGCGGACCTATGAACTATGCAGCAAGAGGAGATGGGCGGGGAGGACAAGTAGGAGGACAACCAAGGCTGAATTATATGGCTGCAGAGCAACTAGGAGAAGCTACAGATGTTGTCATCGGTAAACTACTCATTCCTCCTTCAGTTGGTACAGTTCTTTTTTATACCGGTGCCACACACTCATTTATTTCCCAAGATTTCGTGAATAAGAATGGATTAACATGCACACCGTTGGAAAAGGCTTTAGGAGTTAACTCACCTGGAGGGAAGATTACAGTAGAGGCAATGCGCAGAAATCAACCAATAATAATCCACAACACCAAATTTTCAGCAGACCTGCATGTTATAGAGATGTCAGGGTTAGAAATAATCCTTGGGATGGATTGGTTAGCTGCTAATGGAGTAAAAGTAGATTGTGAACTTAAAAGTGTATCCATAAGGAAGTCTGATGGCTCTAGGCTGATATATTTTGGAAGTAGAACCAGACCCAACAATCCCTTAGTAATGGCAGCAAGTGGACAAAAGAAAGAAATAAATGATATACCTGCAGTTTGTGAGTTTCCTGATGTATTTCCGGATGAACTGCCGGGTATGCCGCCTGATAGGGAGTTAGAGTTCAGCATTGTTTTAATGCCTGGGGCATCACCCATCTCCAAAAGACCCTACAAAATGTCACAGCCAGAGTTAGTGGAGCTAAAGAAACAATTGGATGAGCTGAAGGAAAAAGGATTCATTAGGGAAAGCATGTCACCATGGGGAGCACCAGTATTATTTGCAGAGAAAAAAGGATGGAGGGTTGAGGCTATGCACAGATTTTCGAGACCTTAACATGGTAACTGTAAAGAATAAGTATCCGTTACCGAGAATAAATGATTTATTTGATCAACTCAAGGGTGCATGTGTCTTCTCGAAAATTTACTTGAGATCTGGATATCACCAAATGAAAGTGAAGGAAGAGGATATTGAGAAGACGGCATTTGTATCTCGATATGGACACCATGAGTACATTGTGGTTCCATTCGGTCTAACTAATGCCCCAGCTATGTTCATGAACTTGATGAACAAGATTTTTATGCAATATTTGGACAAGTTTGTAGTGGTCTTTATTGATGACATATTAATATATTCAAGAAGCAAGGAAGAGCATGCTGAACACTTGAGGATAGCACTTCAAATCTTAAGAGAGAATCAGTTGTATGCAAAATTTAGTAAGTGTGAGTTTTGGCTGGACCAAGTAGCTTTCTTGGAGCACATAATTTCAGGAAGAGGAGTTGAGGTTGACCCATCCAAAATTGAGACAGTTGTGTCTTGGGCTCGTCCGACCAACCCAAGTGAGATAAGGAGTTTCTTGGGCTTTGCTGGATACTACCGCAGATTTATAAAAGGGTTTTCGCAGATTACAGCACCAATCACCAAATTGCTTAGGAAAGAAGCTAAATTTATTTGGACTGAAGAGTGTGAGAGAAGTTTTGAGGAACTAAAGAAAAGGTTAACTACCGCACCAGTGTTGGCATTACCTAAAAGTGGACAAGATTATGTGGTGTATTGTGATGCTTCAAAATCTGGACTAGGATGTGTTCTGATGCAAAATGATAGAGTGATAGCCTATGCTTCTAGGCAATTAAAGACACATGAAGTAAATTACCCTACCCATGACTTGGAGTTGGGAGCTGTTGTGTTTGCACTGAAAACATGGAGGCACTACCTATATGGTTCTAAGTGCACACTGTATAGCAACCACAAGAGTCTCAAATACATATTTACACAAAAAGAGTTGAACATGAGGCAGAGGAGGTGGCTGAAACTAATCAAGGATTATGATCTGACAATTAACTACCACCCTGGTAAGGCAAATGTAGTGGCAGATGCACTTAGTAGAAAGAAGCAATGCAACCACATATCAATTGAAGGGTATGGCAAAGAGCTACTGCAGGATCTTGCAAAGATGGGAATAGAGCTGAGAGAGGCCACATCTAGTGCTAATATAGCAGCCATGACATTTCACCCCACATTGCTAGATCAGATTAAGGAAAAGCAAGCAATGGATGCATTCATCAAGGAGGAAACGAGAAGAATTCAAGCGGGACAACCTTCACAATTCAGGTTGGACCAGGAAGGAGTTCTTTGGAACCATAGTAGGATATGTGTGCCAGATGACCTACAGATCAAGGAAATTATTTTGCATGAAGCTCATGACACTTTGTACACTATCCATCCTGGGAGCACGGAGATGTATAAGGATGTGAAGGGAAATTTTTGGTGGCCTGGTATGAAGAGGGAAATCGCAGAATATGTCAGCAAGTGTGACACTTGTCAGAGGGTAAAAGCGGAGCATCAAAGGCCTGACGGGTTATTAAAGCCATTAGAGACACCAGAGTGGAAATGGGAAGATCTTTGTATGGATTTTATTACTGGTTTGCCTATGACACCGAAAAAGAAGGATACTATATGGGTTGTGGTCGACCGACTCACTAAGTCAGCACACTTCATTGCTACAAACCAGAAATATTCCTTTGATAAGTTGGCTGAACTGTACTTAGAGAGGATAGTTACCCTCCATGGTGTGCCAAAGACCATAACGTCTGACCAAGGTTCCGTGTTTACATCAAGCTTTTGGAAGAGCCTACAAAAGTCTCTTGGAACTGAGCTCCACTTTAGCACGGCTTATCATCCCCAAACTGATGGCCAGACAGAGCGGGTAAATCAGATCCTTGAGGATATGTTGAGAGCATGTGTAATGAACTTTGGAGAATCATGGGATAAGCATCTACACCTAGCAAAATTTGCTTACAATAATAGTTATCAATCCAGCATACAAATGGCTCCATATGAGGCATTGTATGGGAGGAAATGCAGATCACCTATATGCTGGTATGAAGTTGGAGAGAGACCATTACTTGGTCCAGACATAGTGAGAGAGAATGATGAGAAGATCCAACTAATCAAAGAATGACTCCAGATTGCACAAAATAGGCAAAAGAGCTATGCTGACCGGAATAGGAGGGTTATGCAATTGGCAGTAGGAGACTTGGTGTATCTAAAAGTATCACCTATGAGAGGGGTTAGACGCTTTGGAATCAAAGGAAAGTTGAGTCCTAGATATGTTGGGCCATTTAAAATTTTGGAGGAAAAGGGAACATCTGCTTATAAGTTGGAGTTACCAGAACGTTTATCAAGAATTCACAATGTCTTCCACATATCTCAACTTAAGAAATGCAACAAGCCACCACCACAAGTATTAGACTTGGAAATTGAATTACAACCAGACCTGACGTATGAAGAACGACCATTGAAGATCTTAGAAGTTGAAGACCGCAAGCTCAGGACAAGGACCATTCGGTTCTGCAAAGTGCAATGGAAGAACCACTCAGTTCGTGAGGCGACGTGGGAGAAGGAGGAAGACCTACGAGTAACCTACCCCAACCTTTTTAAGTAAGTTTTCGATTTCGAGGACGAAATCTTTTTCTAAGGAGGGTAGGATGTAACGACCCGTATATTTTCACATAGTATTTCCACCCTTAACTAGATAATTAAGTAGAATCCATTAAGAAAATACATATCAGATTTCTTCAACAAGCATTCATAACCACTCAAGTATATATATATTTATATTCATAAACCTCAGACAGTATAGCTGTACAGGTGTATTACAAATCTTTGAAATATATATATATATATATATATATATAGAAAGAGAGAGAGAGAGACCAGACTATGCTAAGCTATACAACAAAGGGCACACCAAACTTAGACCAACCTAAAAATATCTCGTGGTCAAAGCAGTAAACAGTGAGACATATTTGGGATACACATTGACCACCACCATCACGTGCATTATAGATATCAGTAGTCAATTGACCAACAGTTGGTCTAGGCATGGGCTGCAACTCCTAGCCATAGAGAGACTCCACAAATGACTACATTGTACAGCAGGGATGGGCAACCATAACTAGCTAGGTACTAGAAAGAGAGGAGTAACCTGGCTAAGGTTTCATCATAGCACACTCTTCACTCTGCTTCCAAATAGCCAGACCAAGCTCTCTTCTTCTTCTCAGTAGCATTTCCATTCCCCTGTTCACAACCAACAAAGATCCAAGATCAATAAGTGAAGATGGTGACCTGAGAAATCATCAGTAGACTGAAGGGGACAGGCTGGAGCTACAATCTAGCCTACTGGAGTGGACTTGGAGCGTAGGAGCAGCAAGAGTAGGACCAACAGAGAGGGCAAAAGAAGAAAGGTGAGTTCTTCTTCTTCTGCCACTATATATTTCTCACATACACAAAGAAGACCAGCCCAGATGCACACACAAGTCTCATAGTCATTCACAGATGCACGCAGAAGTATCCTAATTATTCATAGGTGCACAAAAGTCACAGCAGGAACATCTACCCCAGATCTTGGAAGCAACAGTACTAGGAAACATGGATAAGGCATTAAGATGTAAAATAAAAAGTTCCTAGATTAATTAGGCAGCAGAAATACACCAAGATTATTCAAAGGGGTGAACATGTTCAGTACACACACATGGGAGCCATTTTAATCTACTAAATCTGAGAACTTGACTATCCTAAATATTTGAGAAAGGAACAAGGGCACCACTAACCTGCACCCATGGTGGATCTGCTCCACGGACACGCACTGGAGCTCTGACCTGCACCATCCAGCATCACGGCGGCGCCCAACGCCAACCACTTCAATCTGGAGTAGGGAAATCACATCCCCAATAGGGTTTGACCTGTAAGCCAAAAGAACACACACACAGAGGGGGATTAGAGAGTTGAGGCTGAAATTCATGGGGATAATATGGGGATTCACGTCAGGGGAGAGAGAGTGTGGAGGATCTAGCAGCGGCATCTTTCCCGTCGCTGGCGGCGGTGCCGATCTGGGCAAGGAGCAGAGGAGCATCAGTTTGTATTATTACTTGTGTTCCTGCTGGACTAGTAGTACTAGTGGGTGCTCTGTTCGGTTGAGGACTACTAGTACATAACTAGTACAGGGAAGAGAGAGTTAGGCTTAGTTTAGAGAAAGGGAGAGGGCACGTGGAGGATAAATTAGCTTAGTAACTTATCCAGGTGCACACCTAGTACGCGTACTAATGCAAGCTTAGTAAAAAGACATTAGAAAAAAAAAGTAATATTTGACTGTAGGATGACCACACTGCACCGACGTATATTTTTTCATTTTCCTAGTATTCACTCGACTTAGTCTCGAAATATATATTTGCCGAACTGTAGGAAGCGAGTACAGTCAGGAGAAGGAGACGCTACAGAAGCAAACTGAGTCCGGGTCTGAGTACGAGAACTCAGGCAAGCTCTCCTTGATCATGCTGAGTAGAACTATTTTTGAAAAACACTATTCTTTGCTGCATCTTATCATCAACTTGCATAAAATGTTTTAGTAATAAATTGTGTGGAGTGACTTTTGCCAAAAAAGTTGGGTTAGCTGATGGAGCAGCTAATCCATTGATTTATTTATTTTTTTATAATTATTTGGTGGGTAGAGGGTGCCCTGGATGGACATACTGGAAGGTGGGGCCCTCTACATATGGCTAGTATATTAAGAATTAAATAACTTTCACTCGTTTTATGCGCCGTACTACAACCGTATCAACCATGGTCTCGTCTAAGACGAGTTGAGCCCAATACCATCAAGTTATTATACTCTCCACATGGGTAAGTAGTAGTAGGATGGGCGATGAGTTCCCACGCTAATGCCGGATGGGTGCATTAGCAAGCGCTATATATATTAAGCGTTGGTGGAGTGCGGGTTCCGAAACCCGACATAACGGCTAGTGACACTAGCCGGGTGGAGATATAATATACAAATGGGAAAAAGCTTAGGTTCTGAACCATGTCTCGCATCTAAGGAAATGCAGATGGCAATTATGGTTTCGAGCTCTATGGGTAAAGTGATACAAACTCTGCAGAGTTAAAGGAAAACATGAATTCATGCCAGTCTCTTGGATTGGGGATTATGGGGACCTATTGGTGGTCTATCTCGCAATACGAGTGTTTGATAGCTTTTATAAATTGAAATAAACTTTCTGCAACAAATGGTTATTTTGAAAGGTGTTGAGTTGAGGTAGGACTTGTTGATTTATATTGAACTATCATGAGTGTTGCATTTTGCTTTTTGAGCTTGCTGAGTACTTTGTACTCACTCTTGCTATTAATCATCTTTTTCTTAGAGCAAAGCTTATATGAGAATCCTACTGGACCAAGTGAGGAGAGCAATGGTGATGACTACAACTACACAGGGGACCTAGATGTGGATCCATCTAGCGCTATGTACGATGTGGATGCCACATATGGGGGTTGGGATGAATAAGTAACTATGATCTAGCTATGTAATCTAGAAACTATTTTATCATCATCTATCTAGTACTGCTAGTTGGAACTCCGGTGTTAGGAGATGTAATAATTTGGCAAAACATGTGAGAAGCCTACCTGAGACTTTTAGCCCTGTGTGGCAAGGTATTGTAATATAAATGACCATCTCTAGCTATTTCCCTGTTGCATATCTCTGACATGGATTATTATTTGACAAGACAAGATTTTGTCAAGAAATAATCCAAGGACTAGTGTCATTATCTATAGTAATAATGACACGGGTCATCACAGCAGACCAGTTATGGCTTCAGTGCCAAGACGCATATGGGGAAAATGCAACATTGATTGTACAAGATGCATGAGTAATAACTGCGCTGCTGATAGCTCCAGAACCGATCAAAAGATATTCTTGCCTTTGAGTAGGGGTTCTTGGCGCTATTGAAGAAGGTGTTGTGTGCTTTGAAGCCATTGATATTGAACGATCTGGGTGCAGATGCAGTGCCTGGAAACCCAGGCAGCCTTGGCATTGGCTTCTGAACCTGAGGCCTGCGCTCGACGTGATAGCCAAATTGGGGACCAGCAGCAGGTGGAGGAACAAGAAGAGGCCATTTGACATTGATGAGCTGACCATAGTTGTGTGCTTGCTCAATAGTATGTGGCCTTGGTGGCGGAACAGGAGTAGTGGCATCAACAGAGGCGTCAGGCTGCACATCTGTTGCAGGTGCATCATTGGCTTCATTGACCTTTGGCACAGTGTTAGGTGCAGGCTCGACAGTGTCTTCAGCCATGACCACGTCATTGGCTTCAGTGGTGTTAGTGGTGGTAGCCTTAGGATTCTCAACCTCCACTTGAGGAGCTGGAGGGTCGGTCATGTTCTCCTCGAGAACAACATCTTGGTGAGACGGGGGTGTAGCAACTCTTGTGTCTCTTGGGGCTTCTTCTTCATCTTCTTCTTCATCGGCTGATGCAGCCGGAATGTCTTCAGCAACTTTAGCTTCAGACTCGAAAACATTCACAGTAGGAGTGGCTTCGGGGAACACCCGACGTGCAACAGATTGGTGGTGCACTTCTCCTTCTGGAACGCTCGAAAGAGGGACTTTGGGCCTTGGTCCTTTGCGAAGCCTGCATAACGCTGGCGACGCCTGTGGAGATGGAGTTGGCTGGGCCTCAAAGTCATCTTCTTCTTCTTGCACATGTGGGGTGACGTGTTGTTGGGGAGTACTCAGGGTGTCTTGTTGTTGTGGGTGATCAGCCCATGATGCATCCTGAGCAATTGGCGTCAGAGGACGACCAATGCTAATGAGTTCGTTGTTCGTGAGAACAGGCGATGATACCAAGTTGTGCTCGATCTGAGGAAGAACTACATCATCTTCAACATTGTCATGGTGACCAATGTCTTCAGCAACGGTGGGGTCAACTGCTGGAATGTCTTCAGCTTTAGGAGCCTCTGTAGAAGCAGGCTCATGAACTATCATCTATCGTTCTTGATGCGAAGATTTAGGACGAGCAACCGAGATGGGCTCGACAACAGGTGGCTCTGTGGGAGCAACCCGATCTTTCTTGGTTTTGCGCTTCTTCTTGGAGGGAGCGACATCAGAAGCTTCAGAATGTTTCCTCTTTCTGGCTTCAGCCTCGACAGCCCTTGTCTTCTTTAATTCTTAAGCCACTATGGGGACCTTAGGCTTCGAGCCTGTCATACTGGCTGGGAAGACAATGGGATGTGCTTCCTGCCTTGTTGCTTCGGGTTCGGCCACAACTGGCTTCTTCTTCTTCTGTGCAGCCATCCTGGGATCGATGCCAGGATGCCCAAGAGCCTTGCGCTTTTTAGCTTCATTGTAGGCTTGCACGCACTTGTCAGCCAGACTCTTCATGCGCTCACGAGAACCTTTAGCTTCTTCGTGTTTTTTGAGAAAGGCTTCCTTGAGCTCGTGCAGCATAGTCTTGAAGTTCTTGACATCTTGCATGCTGAGCTTTGCCATGTGCTGCTTGAACTGAGCTTTCTCATAGTCGATCTTTTGCTTCAGTTCAACGATGCGCTGAGCTAGAGCTAGCTCAGAAGCAATGGCGCCAGTGAAAGCGACGCTGAGGCCAATTGGAAGTTGCAGATTTTCAAAGCTGAGATTGGGGGTTTGAAACCACTCGTCAATGAAGTTGTGGATGATTGCCACGTCAAAGAGAGGCAAATCATTGAAGATTTCTGCTTCTTCCTTGCTCTTAATCAGTTGCTCAAGAGCGTCATCTGCAAGATCTTCATCGCTGGACAGATCAATGGCGTCGTTGTGCAGAATAGCAGCAGCAGTCAGTGCCTGATCAGTATTATTTCTCATCTCAGTCTTTTTGGAGATACGTGATAGATCTTTAGACTGCACACTTTCTTCAGGAGGTGCAGTAGCCAGTGGCTTCGCCCGTAAGATTTTTGGTGCTAAGACAGACTTTGAAGCTTTAGGCTTCTTCAGCTTCGTTGGCCTCGGTGGTGCAGGTGCTTCGTCAGATTCAGCATCATCTGCAGGTTGATCCACGACTGCCCCTTGAACCATAATATGAGTGATGAAACCTTCTAGGTTGTAGAAGGGCCCAACCAGATTGGGTTCAGCATGGCGTGTGCCGTCAGCCCGGGGAGCAGAAGGACCAGGGTTGAAGTCTAGTCCCAATGACTTCTTGTTTTCCTTGGCCGATGCCTTTGCGTGTTGGAAGTTGCGCTTGAAGAGATTATCGTCACGACACCAGAGCAGTGATGATGGGTCGGCATTTTCAGGTTGTGGTCCACGGACCATACAAGGATAGAAACCCTGAGCAATAGCTTCAGCTCTGGTCTTGGGTGGAAGGCTTCGGAAGAGAATTTCACCCCAAGGACTCTTGATGGCATTCTTCTCAGCATACTCCTGGGTCACAAACTTGTATTTAAACCATTGTTCGGCCCAATATCTTTGAATCCATTGGATTCGTGTCTTGCGCTGATTGTAATCCTCTTCTGGATCTGTCTTGTACAACTCTGAGAGGTCATCAGGCAGATCTCTTGATGTTCCCCCTCGACGCTGTCTGCCACCCTTCCTTGCAGATTTCTCTGTAGCCATGAACTTCAAACTGAATGGCTTCAACACATTCAAAGGCTTCCGCTTGCTGGTCAAACAGGAACAGGCTTCGGGAGAGTTAATGTGATGTTGTAAGAATTCTGTAAACGAATGCAGACTATGAGAACCAAGGGATTCTCCCACGGACATGTACCTGTGACAGCATTAAGGTGCGAGGGAAGGGGAAGAGGTCATATGCATTCTCAGAAGATTTTGAAGATAAATCAGTTTAGAAGACATTGACCTCATAGTGCGAAGACATTCACTCATAGATAGAGAGTTGGTTCCAGATTTGTACGAATCCACGAATAAGTACAAGTGAGGAATCTAACTACTTTGTGAAGCATAAGTGAACATACTAGGCATATTATGAGATGCAGTATGAAATAGATCCAACTTGTGTGAACAGAAACTGCTTGTGGTAGAAAGTGATGAATCTATAGGATCAAAAGGGCCGTAAAAAGGAAGTTTTATTTGCCACACGAAGAACTGCTAGATGGAGTGGGAGAGGAGGCCAAGCAGTTCGATCGTCGGTGCCCTAACTTGGCGACGGAGGACACCTACGACGACGGCGGAGAAGATGATGTCCACGGCCGGCGTGAAGACGGCGTCGGTGAGGTCGCGGCATCTAAGCACTTCGTCGCCGGCATCGTCGAGGGCTAGCAGTGGCGCTAGGGTTTGTGCGAGAGTGAAAGAAAGGATAATGACTGTGGTGAGGCGTGTACTTATAGGGACAGGGACGGCACAGTGTTATTACACAGGTGCCCCTGGCGATTCACATCTGAAGGACACGTGGCCATCATGCAACATATCAGAGGTTGTTCCACGTTCCCGCACACGCCTGGATTGTCGGGTGGTTGTTCCCACTTCTCCTGGTTTCAGGTGAAGGAATTAGCATTGAAAACGGACTTAATGTTTGTCTCTGTATCTTCTACTGACAAGGACGCGGAGAAGACATTCGACAGTTTCAATAGAATGCATATGATTTGGACAGATAGAGTTTGAGATAGAAAGCATAGAGAGATTAGGGTCTGATCACATTCACTTAGTTCAAAAGATTCAACAAGGAAGACGTAGCTATAAGTGAATGCTGTAGAGGACAGAACACTAGTATGTATATATCAGAAGACAATCAAGTCAACATAGTGAAGATAATCATGAAGACAAGTTGAAATTGAAGACAAACCAAATGTGAAGACATAGCAAATGTAACGCCATGGGTAAAACACTTCAAACAGAAGAATTTATTGGTGGCGTTACCCACCGTATAGGAAGTATTAGACCTAGACACGACGCACAATTATTGTGGTGCTCCGAAGTTAAATTCCACGTTAATGTATTCACACTCAGAGTGTAAGTCTTCATTGATTGAAGATATACTTTACTTCGTGTGTTGCACATCTAAGTCATCAACGTGCATAAGTGTTAGGATGTGTGCCTGATCACAGGACATTTGAGGATTCCAAGATATTTAGCTCACACCGTAACTTGCAAAACCTCTTCTCATCCAAGGGCTTGGTGAAGATATCTGCCAATTGCTCTTCAGTGTTGACGTGTATGATATCAATATCTTCCTTCACAACATGATCTCTGAGAAAGTGATGACGAATTTCAATGTGCTTTGTCTTCGAGTGCTGAACTAGGTTGTTGGCAATCTTGATGGCGCTTTCGTTGTCGCAGTAGAGTGGTACTTGCTTCAGGTGAATGCCATAGTCTTTGAGTGTTTGCTTCATCCATAGAAGCTGAGCGCAGCAAGATCCAGCAGCAATGTATTCAGATTCAGTAGTGGAGAGAGATACACAGTTCTGCTTCTTTGAAGACCAACATACAAGTGATCGTCCCAGAAAATGACATGTGCTTGATGTAGACTTGCGATCCACCTTGTCACCGGCATAATCAGCATCCGAGAATCCAACTAGATTAAACTCTGAGCCCTTTGGATACCATAATCCTAGTGTTGGGGTGTGAGCCAAATATCCGGGAATTCGCTTCACAGCTAAGTGATGCGATTCCTTTGGTGCTGCTTGGAACCGGGCACACATGCAAACACTAAGCATGATATCTGGCCTAGATGCACATAAATAAAGCAAGGAACCAATCATGGAGCGATATACCTTTTGATCGAACTCTTTACCATTGTCGTCGGGACCTAGATGATGTTTGGCTGGCATTGTCGTGTAGCCTTTGCAATCTTGCATTCCAAATTTCTTCAGGCAATCTTTGAGGTATTTCTCTTGAGATATAAAGATGTCGTTGCATTGCTGACGTATTTGAAGACCAAGGAAGAACTTCAGCTCACCCATCATGGACATCTGATATTGCTCTTGCATCATATATCCAAACTCGTCAGTGTATTTCTGATTGGTGCAGCCGAAGATAATGTCATCCACATATATTTGGCACACAAATAGTTCACCATCATATGTCTTCGTGAAGAGAGTGGGGTCGAGGGAACCAAGTTTGAAGCCTTTGCTCTTTAGGAAGTCTTTGAGTGTGTCATACCAAGCCCTAGGGGCTTGTTTGAGGCCATACAGTGCCTTGTTGAGCTTGTACACCATATCAGGATGTTTTGGATCTTCAAAGCCAGGCGGTTGTGCAACATACACTTCTTCGTCAATCTTGCCATTGAGAAAAGAGCTCTTCACATCCATTTGATGCAGAAGAATGTTATGATGATTTGCATAGGCCAGCAGTATGCGTATGGCTTCAAGTCTAGCCACAAGAGCAAATGTCTCATCGAAGTCAATCCCTTCAACTTGAGTATATCCTTGAGCAACGAGACGAGCTTTGTTTCTGACAACTTGACCATGCTCATCTTGCTTGTTGCGGTATATCCATTTGGTGCCTATTATATTGTGCTTGCGAGGATCAGGACGCTTAACCAGTTCCCATACATTATTCAGCTCAAACTGTTGAAGCTCTTCTTGCATAGCTTGAATCCATTCAGGTTCCATGAAGGCTTCATCAACTTTCTTGGGTTCAGATATTGAGACAAATGCGAAGTGTCCATAGAAATTTGCTAGCTATGTTGCCCTTGAACGAGTGAGTGGACCTGGTGCATTGATGCTATCAATTATTCTCTCAATATGCACTTCATTTGCAACACGAGGATGTACAGGACGAAGATTTTGCTCTTGCTGATCATTTTCATCGTTAGAAGGATTGTCTTCAGGCTGAGCATTGTCTTCAGGTTGATTAGGTGCGGAGATGATAAGTTCCTCTTCAGGCTGAGCTTCAGATGGTATGATTTCTCCAGTTCCCATAAGTTTGATTGATTCACTGGATGGAACTTCATCTAGCACATTTGGCAGGTGCTCTTTTTGCGAGCCGTTAGTCTCATCGAACCGCACATCCACAATTTCAACCACTTTATAGTGAAAGATGTTGAAGACTCTGTAGGAGTGCGAATCCTTTTCATATCCAAGCATAAAACCTTCATGTGCTTTTGGTGCAAATTTTGAAGTGTGATGTGGATCCTTGATCCAGCACCTGGCACCAAATACTCTGAAGTAACTGACATTTGGCTTCTTGCCAGTAAGGAGCTCATAGGAAGTCTTATTCAAAAGCTTGTGAAGATAAACACGATTGATGATATGGCATGCAGTATCAATGGCTTCAGGCCAGAATTTTCTTGGAGTCTTGTATTCATCAAGCATCGTCCGAGCCATCTCAATAAGTGTTCTGTTCTTGGGTTCGACGACGCCATTCTGCTGTGGCGTGTACGGGGCTAAGAATTCATGTGTGATGCCCAAAGTATCAAGATATGTATCTAGCCCAGTGTTCTTGAATTCAGTGCCATTGTCACTTCTGATGTGCTTTATCTTGACGCCATAGTTGTTCATGGCTCGATTTGCGAAGCGTCTGAAGACATCCTGCACTTCAGTCTTGTAGAGGAATATATGCACCCAAGTATATCTTGAATAATCATCAACAATGACAAAGCCATATAGACAAGCAGTAGTAGTAAGAGTTGAGTAATGAGTGGGACCGAAAAGGTCCATGTGGAGAAGTTCGAAGGGTTGAGTCATTGTCATGATTGTCTTTGAGGGATGCTTGGCCCTCATCATCTTTCCTGCTTCACAGGCACCGCATAAGTGATCCTTCTTAAACTTGACGCCCTCGATGCCTATGACATGCTTCTTTCTTGCAAGAGTGTGCAAGTTCCTCATGGCAGCATGCCCTAGCCTCCGATGCCAGAGCCAGCATTCTGAAGCTTTTGCTAGAAGACATACGGTAAGTTGTGGTCCTGCTGAGAAATCTACCACGTACAAATCATCTTTCCAATACCCTTCAAACACTAGAGACTTGTCAGATTCCATTAGAACAAGTCAACGATATTTTTCAAACATCACAATCATGTTTAAATCGCAAAGTATTGAGACAGACATTAAGTTGAAACCAAGGGATTTAACAAGCATGACTTTATCCATGTGTTGATCCTTTGAGATTGCAACTCTACCTAGACCCAATACCTTACTTTTACCAGTGTCAGCAAATGTGATGTGACTTTTGTCAGATGGACGTAAGGTTGAGTCCATAAGAAGGCTTCGCTTGCCAGTCATGTGATTGGTACACCCACTATCAATAATCCATTCTGAAGCAGCTGGTGTCGTACCCTACAGTGCAGTTAGGGGGATAGGCTTCACGAAGAGAATTGTGAAGCAAAAACATTTGACGAGCCAGTGGATTATGAAAGCTTAGATCAAGATTAGGACTGATAGGGCAAGTAGCAAGCGACTCAAGAACAAAAGTACATAATAAGACCATTTGGGCATTTGATCTTGCGCCCTACAAGATGTTTAAGGTCCCCAGCAATAACGTCAGACGATTTTGGTTTTCGGCTGGAGACCTTTCCCTGCAAAAGAGAGTTAAGCTTTCTTAGCCACCCACATCTTCAAGGATGGCTTCGAAGCAATGAGTCTAAGTGCAGCATCTGAGAACTTTGGATTTGGAGCCCTAGCAAAAGTCTTGCAGGTGGACAATAGTACTCATGAGAATAAGCAGAATAGTTCTTGGTCTTATGAACATGACGATTTGATGAACCGCGCTTATATTCATAGGCCTGAGTATGGCTTTCCTGCAAAACATTTGCATTAGTGCGACTCAGGTGAGTCCTCTGTCTATATGAAGCCTTTGGGCCGTATGAAGCCTGTGGTCTGGGGTTTGTCTTCTTCACTTGTGGTGTCATGACGACATTCACAGGAAGATTCTCCAAACACCTTTTCGGCACCCAGACCTTCTTCATAGGCGGCCCATTGCTGCAGTTAGTACCAATATACCTGGCAAACACTTCACCATTCTGATTCTTAAACAGTTTATAGTTTGCATCAAAGGATTCATCAATAACAATGGGATTAGCACAAGTGAAGCTAGATAGGGTGGATGGATCCACTAAAGGTCCCTTTGTAGCAACCCATGTGGTTTTGGGGTACTGCTCAGGTTTCCAGTAAGAGCCATCAGCATTCATTTTTCTTTCGAACCCAACACCCTCTTTCCTAGGGTTTCGGTTTAGGATCTACCTTTTGAGGACATCACATAGTGTCTGGTGCCCTTTGAGACTTTTGAACATCCCTGTTTCAAGCAATGTCTTCAACCTAGCATTCTCATCAGCAATAGTAGTGGCATCCTCAGCAGAGGGGTTAGTTATCACATCAACAGTTGAAGATATTGCAACAGTAGCAGCAGTAGAACATTCAGCAACAGAAGTAGTGTTATCACGCTCAATGCATTTAAGACATGGTGGTTCAAAACCTTCCTGAACGGAACTGATCTGTTTGGCGTGAAGTGACTCGTTTTCCTTTTGAAGATCTTCATGAGCCGCTCTCAATTTTTCAAGGTCTTGCTTCCTTTGAAGATAATCATAGGAAAGCTTTTCATGAGATGTTGAGAGCATTTCATGACGACTTTCAAGTTCCTCATACTTAACATGAAGATTTTTTATGTCTTCAATTAAGGACTAAGATTGAGTCATTTCAGTGTCCAACAGGTCATCGCTTTTGTCTAATAGTTTTTGAATATGTTCCATAGCTTTTTGTTGTTCAGTTGCAATTTTAGCAAGTGTTTTGTAGCTGGGTTTGGAATCACAATTAGAGTCATCTTCACTTGATATTTGATAGTGAGTGGCGCGTAAGTTTACCTTGGCACCGCGTGCCATGAAGCAGTAGGTGGGAGTGGAGTCGTCCTTGTCATTAGCATCGGCGTTGGTGACATTGTCTTCAGTGTTGAAGATGGACTTGGCAACGTAAGTTGCAGCCAGACTTGCAATGCTAGAATCGGACTCCTCCTCAGACCCCACCTCTGCCTCCTCAGAAGCGGACTCCTCCTTTGAATCCATTTCCTTGCCAACAAACGCACGTGCCTTGCCAGATGAGCTCTTCTTGTGTGATGAAGACTTTGAGGAAGACTTGGAAGAAGACTTTGAGTATTTCTTCTTCTTCTTGTCGTCAGAATCATACTCCTTGCTCTTCTTTTTCTTCTTGTTCTCATTGTCCCACTGCGGACACTCAGAGATGTAGTGGCCAGGTTTCTTGAACTTGTGGCATGTTCTCTTCTTGTAGTCATGAGCAGAAGCTTCATCATTCCTTGAGCTTGATCTTGAGGACTTTCTGAAGCCTTTCTTCTTGGTGAATTTTTGGAACTTCTTCACAAGCATAGCAAGCTCCTTTCCAATGTCTTCAGGATCATTAGAACTGCTGCCAAATTCTTCTTCAGATGAGGAGACAACTTTTGCCTTCAAGGCACGAGTTCACCCATAGTTGGGACCGTAGATATCTCTTTTCTTAGAAAGCTGAAACTCATGTGTGTTGAACCTCTCAAGTATGTCAGACGGATCGAGTGTCTTGAAGTCAGGACGTTCTTGAATCGTCAGGGCTAGAGTGTCAAACGAGCTATCAAGTGATCTCAGGAGTGTCTTGACGACTTCATGCTTGGTGATCGCCGAGGGCTTGAAGCTCATTTGTGATGTTAGTGAGTCGATCAAACGTGAGTTGGACATTCTCATTGTCATTTCTCTTGAAGCGGTCGAAGAGGTTGCGAAGGACACTGATTCTCTGATCTCTCTGGGTTGAGACGCCTTTGTTGACCTTGGAGAGCCAGTCCCAGACTAGCTTAGATGTTTCCAAAGCACTCACGCGGCCATACTGTTCTTTGGTCAGATGATCACAGATGATGTTCTTGGCAGTGGAGTCCAATTGAACGAACTTCTTGACATCAGCAACGGTGACACCTTCACCAGCCTTGGGAATGCCATTCTTGACGACATACCATAGGTCGACATTAATGGCTTCAAGATGCATGCGCATCTTATTCTTCCAGTAGGGATATTCAATTCCATCGAAGACGGGGCACACAGCGGAGACTTTAATTATCCCTGCAGTCGACATAGCTAAAACTCCAGGTGGTTAAACCGAATCACACAAAACAAGGGAGTACCTTGCTCTGATACCAATTGAAAGTGCTAGTGGTCGACTAAAGGGGGGTGAATAGGCGATTTTTATGAAAGTCTTTAAAGCATGGAAGTTTAGAAGACAAACGATAGAAATAAACCTATTACCATGCAGCGGAAGGTAGACTACACTAGGCAAACCATAGTCAAGTATTCAATGGAGTGAAAGCACAATGACTAATAGCAGCTAGGCAGTAAAGATCATGTAGGAAGATATTGTGAAGCCAATCAGAACAAGCAGTCACTCAGTGAAGACAAAAGATAAAGCAATCATACAGTGACTTCACAAGGACCAACAGTAAGTAAAGGGAAGGGAAGGATGAAACCAGTGACTCGTTGAAGACAATGATTTGTTGGACCAGTTCCAGTTGCTGTGACAACTGTACGTCTGGTTAGGGAGGCTGAGATTCAACTCAGAAGACATCGTCTTCACCTTATCCCCCTTGAGCTAAGGACACCCAGTCCTCGCCCAATCACTCTGGTAAGTCTTCAAGGTAGACTTCCAAACCTTCACAGACTTCGTTCACCGGCGATCCACAATGACTCTTGGATGCTTAGAACGCGACGGTAACCGGCTGGAGGATTCACAGTCCTCAAGTGTAATAAGTCTTTAGATCATACAGACAGGAAGACTTAAGTGATGCCTAACACTCTTTGGCTCTGAGTGTTTAGGGCTTTATCCTCGCAAGGAATTCTCTCTCAAAGGCTTCGAGGTGGGTTGCTCTCAAACGACAAAAGCCGTGTACTAACTCTGAGCAGCTAACCGTTTATGGTTGTAGGGGGTGGGCTATTTATAGCCACTAGGCAACCCGACCTGATTTGTCCGAAATGACCCTTGGTCACTAAGGAACTAACACGTGTTCCAACGGTCAGATTTCAAACACACACGACAACTTTACTTGAGCTACAAGCAAAGCTGACTTATCCAACTCTGGACAAGATTTGCTCTCATAGTCTTCACTCGAAGACATAGGATTTTGGTTAAGCATCACTTCAGTCATTCTGACTGTTTCTCTTGGACCCCACTTAACAGTACGGTGGTTCCTATGACCCAATAAGAAAAAACACAGAACGACGAAACTGCTAAGTCTTCTCGCTCCATAGTCTTCACGCGATGTCTTCTCTTGTCATAGTCTTCAATGTGAATGTCTTCACATACCACCTTTGACTTCAATGTCTTCATACATTTTTAGGGGTCATC
Organism: Triticum aestivum; assembly: GCF_018294505.1. Taxonomy (NCBI): domain Eukaryota; kingdom Viridiplantae; phylum Streptophyta; class Magnoliopsida; order Poales; family Poaceae; genus Triticum; species Triticum aestivum. The sequence continues at coordinate 533,346,715 of NC_057812.1, forward strand.
TCTGGTAGGAAAACCGAATCAATGAGGGACTTCTACCTGTGTTATCCTGCAATTCTCACAAACACATTAGTCCCTCAACTAGGTTTGTCGTCAATACTCCAAAACCAAATAGGGGTGGCACTAGATGCACTTACATTATTGCAGTATTTTCTACAGCTGAGGTCTTGTTACAGATTTTTTTTGCAACAGAGCTCTTGTTGCATAATTTTTTCGCAACAAAGATCTTGTTGCTGAATCATTTTTATGAGTTTTTTCGCAATAGAGGTCTCGTTGTATATATTTTTCGCAACAAAGGTCTTATTGCAGAATCATTTTTACGAGTTTCTATGGAACAAAGATCTCGTTGTAGATTTTGTTTACAACAAAGGTCTTGTTACAGAATCATTTTTATGAGTTCTTTAATACTGCAATAGGGCCCTTTTGCAGAAAAGCCTTGTTGCAGTAACAACCCCTTTGTTGCAAAAACAAATATCTTCTATCTTCTCCTTACGCCATGGCTATAGCTTGGGTTATGGATAATCTAGAAAGTAGATTGACACCGCCATTCACCATTGCTGGAGCTTGGCCCATGGATGATTTAGGAAACAGATCAACACCACTGTTCGTTCTGGTTGGAGCTTGGGTTGTGGATGATTTGGGAAGTAGATTGACACCCCCGTCCGTCATGGCTGGAGCTTGGCTCGTGGATGGTTTTAGAAGCAGATTGAATGGAGGAAGTGTTAGAGCATCATGGGGAGAGAGACGAGATCGAGGGGATCGAAAGCGGGAAACAAGGGAGTAGGTGCTAGATTCGTCGAGCGGATCGAACGATTGTTTTCTGTTTCTGCAACATCATTGCCTCGCACATGTGGTCATCGTTGCCTGTTATCGCTAGAGGCAAGCGGTAAGTGGTCCCAAGCTGCACGCGCAACCACGATCTAGTGGACCAGTGGATCGCAATCTGACGGCCGCGTGAGCGGCGGATGCGGCGAGAAGATCAATTGGCTTTTTTTTGAGACAACAGAAGATCAGTTGGTTGATTGGAAGGTTTTTCCAATAAAAATGGTTCAGGAAGGTTTAGACTTTTCAAAACCTTTGGGTGTATCGTAAATGGCCAGGACTTGGTCTTACCAGAAACCCTAGACACCACGGAACTTGGCCAGGCCCATGCGCTCATCCCGGCCCAAAGGCCCCAAACCACAGCCAGGGTTTTGCCTGAAGCCGCCAGAAGTTCTCAAGTGGAAGCACGAAGAAGAAAGCACCACAAACCCTCGCCCCCGCGGCGCGTCCTCCCTCCAGAAACCTACCGCCGCCTCATTCTCCCCCCACCACAGCACCCCTCCCAGTCCTCGTCCGATCCGCCCTTCCGGAGGTTTCTGGGAGAAGCGGCGCCAGCGCTCCGGCGGCCATGGCGCTCGCCTTCGACGAGTACGGGCGGCCCTTCATCATCCTCCGGGAGCAGGAGAAGAAGTCGCGGCTGCAGGGGCTCGACGCGCAGAAGGCCAACATCGCCGCCGGCAAGTCCGTAGCGCGCATCCTCCGCACCTCCCTCGGGCCCAAGGGCATGGACAAGATGCTCCAGTCCCCCGACGGCGACGTCACCATCAGTAATACCCGCTCCCTCTCGCTTTCTCCTGGTTTTAGGTTTTAGGTCTGGTCTTTCCGGTTAGCCTGGTACGAGATCCGGAAGTTTTCGCCTGCCATTGGATCTTCGACGTTGGTGGCAATGGCTGTGCGTTGAGGATCAGGGTTTCTCTTAGGTGTCACAGCGAGTCTTATGATGGCGAGATCTAGCTTTGTGGGATGCCCCTTACTTTCGTGCTGTTATGTTGTTGCTTGGGGAAGGAGATGGTACGATTTGTGGGGCTAGTTTGTTGGTTTCGTTATGTCTCTGCTCGGATTGGAATACTGTGTATCGGGGAAATGCTAGGTTGCCATTTCTGTAGCTATCTCTATCTAGTGGGTACGAGCGTGCTCTTACTTTTACTCCTGCAAATGTTATGCTGAAGTGAGGCGAGGTGCCCCATCCTATGTGGATCTGGAGATCCGGTTGTGTTTTTAGCACTTCATTTATTGTGCTCACGTACTGAATTGATTTGTCTCATGTTTTGTTTACTGACCTTCTTTCCAATGGATTTTCAGCAAACGATGGGGCGACGATCCTGGAGCTAATGGATGTTGACAACCAGATTGCGAAGCTCATGGTGGAGTTGTCCCGCAGTCAAGACTATGACATTGGAGATGGTACCACCGGGGTTGTGGTCCTGGCTGGGTCGCTCCTGGAGCAGGCTGAGAAGCTGCTGGAACGTGGTATTCACCCAATAAGGATCGCCGAAGGTTATGAGATGGCGTCGAGGATAGCTGTTGATCACCTTGAAAGCATCTCCACGAAATATGAGTTCAGTGCTACAGACATAGAGCCTTTGGTGCAGACCTGCATGACAACTTTGTCCTCAAAGATGTGAGTAATAACATATTGTGCTTAATCAGTCAGCTGCTTTAGAACCGAGTTATAAGATATTACCTCTGTCCCAAATTAGTTATCTTAGATTTGTGTGCATATGGATGTACCTAACACTAAAACGTGTCTAGATACACCTGTATCTAGACAAATCTAAGATAACTAATTCAGGACGGAGTGAGTATTATTTTGGCTTGAATCAGGCTTCACATTTTTCTACAACATGAAGGCTGTCAGGGGGAACATATTGACAGTTTAGTTCCCTTTGTTTTGTGAGAACCCAATTTATGGACAGTATACTTGCCTACAGTTTGGGAGAATTTCTGGTGTCATTTTAATTGCAGATGTTACTGTCTTGTACCGTTGTCTCTTGAGCTCATTTTGTACAATAATATCAATTCCGCAGTTCTACTTCTAAAATGGACATTACATGAAAGAAATATTCTGGTATAGCAGAAAAACTATTTGTTACAGCCTTATAAGTTGGAAGTATCCCTTCCGTTTTAGTATAACTGTCCTTGACCTCAAGTGAAATCTGTTTCAAATAACTCTAGCCTTGCTTTATTGCCTTACTAGATGTACTCATTTTTTGCTAACTCTTTCTTAGTGTTAGCGTTGGTCTGTGTGCATGGTGGGCTGATGATATAGTGGCAATGTGTAATGGATGGAGTATTTCTGCATGGGTACATTTTACATAGGTTATTTCAAACCTTTCTGATCTGTCCAATTATTCTGATTCTACAGTGTTAGCCGTTGTAAGAGGGCTCTAGCTGAGATTGCTGTCAAAGCAGTCCTTGCGGTCGCTGATTTGGAAAGGAAGGATGTAAATTTGGACTTGATTAAGGTGGAAGGTAAGGTTGGTGGGAAGCTCGAGGATACTGAGCTAGTACAAGGAATCATTGTTGACAAAGATATGAGCCACCCCCAAATGCCAAAGAGAATTGAGGATGCTCACATTGCCATTCTGACCTGCCCATTTGAGCCCCCGAAGCCTAAGACAAAGCATAAGGTTGACATTGACACTGTAGAGAAATTCCAGACACTGCGTGGGCAAGAGCAGAAATACTTCGATGACATGGTTCAGAAATGCAAGGTAAAAGCCTATAAAGGACAAACTGTTTATATATTGTGGAGTAGCTTGTTTTTGTATTCTTGGTTTGTGATGTGTGCTCTTTTACAATAACTAGATGGTACCTCGCGTGTTGCGGGAATTGGTTGCAATATATTAATTTTAATGAGATTGGATTGTGTGGAATATAAATATTTTGATTGATAAGACGTGAACCAAAGTTAAAAATACGTAAGACTTATTGTATTTGATTATGTATAGTTGTAAATATTTATGAATACAAGTAGAATAATAGAATGAAAAATAATCCCATGCACAGTTGCATGTTGAGGTGGGCCTTATCCCGTCTATAATTGTATGGTGGTGTGGCATGCTTGCATGTTGAGATAAATAAGTTAGTGGGGATGGCTCTTTTAGATATATATAGGATACATTATTGTTAATACCCTTAGGCTGCAAAAAACACTTTCTACCTCCCCTTATTAACATTTATGTTACTAATGTTATGCTGTACGAAGTGTATGCACATCAATCTGTTTTTTATGTTCAGTGTATGATTTGCTCAAAACATAATCACGTAACTATGTGCATTTTATAGGATGTTGGTGCAACCCTAGTTATTTGTCAATGGGGGTTTGATGATGAAGCCAATCACTTACTAATGCAAAGGGAGCTGCCGGCTGTCAGATGGGTTGGTGGTGTTGAATTAGAATTAATTGCCATTGCGACAGGTAACCTACCTCTCTTCATGTGTTTCTAAATTATATTTTATGGCAGTACGTAACATTTAAGAACTGAGTGCAGGAGGGAGGATTGTTCCAAGGTTCCAAGAGTTGACTACCGAAAAGCTTGGGAAGGTATAACCTGATCTGTCTATATCTTTCTTCAAACAAGTAATATGCATGCTATCTTGTGAGGGTTCAACTGAGAGTGAATGTAACCGTCTGTGGGTTTCTGAGGGCGACCATTCACCACTACTTGATATGCTGAATGTTTATCTCCAACCCTAAATTCAACCATCATGCTATCTTGGTAGCCGAGTTAGTGGTTTAGTCAGTTTCTTGAAAACACCATGTGAATGCCTTGCACTTCTGAACAGCAGTTACATTAGAGAATGCAGAGGATGTATTGTTTGAACTTTGAATTGCATATGCTTGGTAGCCATCTTAATTTGCTTTGTAAAGCATAAGATTTATGTTTGTTTGCTTGTCCTGCTTAAATAGGCTGGATTAGTCAGAGAGAAGTCATTTGGAACAACAAAAGATCGGATGCTATACATCGAGAAGTGTGCCAATTCCAAAGCTGTAACTATTTTCATCCGTGGTGGTATGTTCTGATGTATATGTTTTTTCTTTTCTTCATATTGACACATGTATGCTCAGTGATTTGTTGGGCCATGGAAGCATTATCCCACCAACCACGAATCTGTTCGAGACACACTTTACAGTTAATACTGGATAGCCTGGATATTGTTATATCAATTGGCAGTATTCGTACTTTGAATTTTCAAAGCAATGGTTTTAGAAGAAAATTTTAATGCATGTCAACTCCATATTAGATCGTACCAACTGTTAATTGTAATACATGAGAAATAATTCTTGTTTTCACTACAACTGAAGAAATGCTAACATGTTTTTAATCGTGATTATATTTTATCGTACTTGCCATACCTCAAGACGGCTTATAAAATGACACCAGTTAACTACAAAATTTCTAATTTATGCCATGAACTATCCAAAGTCGTCCAATAGACCCTCAAATGTTGATCTGGGTGATTTGGGAGTCTGTTGGTAACTAATCCACATCATTGAGCTATATATTCAATACCTCACTGGTATTGAATATAACTCCTTGCCTGTTTGGATCTCACTGGTTATGTAGTTCTGGTCCTTTTAGTAAGGACATGTTTGGTTTGTGCCCAAAGTTGCCCTGTCAAAAAAGTTGGCTAGCCAAAATTTTTGTTGAGGTTTTGCTTGCCAACAAATTGGATAGAAAATGAACTAGAGTTGGTAAATGAACATTTGCATGCCAAACAGTTGGTATCCATCCAAACAAAAAGCCAATGCTTTTGTGATGACCGACAAATTGGGAAGGTACACTTTGGTCACAATCTGAACATAATCTAGGCACCTCTGTTGTTCATGATAATGTCCATATTTCTTATTGAATCGTTATACAGTCATATCATAACATTAAAGTCATCTGTACTATTTAGCTGTGTGCTGTTACTTTTTTAGGATTATAAGATTGAAGTCCTCAAAATATTTGAGAAACACCAAGCCTAACTGCTGTCTTCCAGTCTTAGTTAGTATACATTTCAGTCATATTTAGGCTAATAATGTATATGGGTATCTTCTGATTGGTATTCTGGTATTGCACAGGCAACAAAATGATGATTGAGGAGACCAAGCGAAGTATTCATGATGCTCTATGTGTTGCAAGGAATCTGATCATCAACAACTCAATTGTGTATGGTGGTGGCTCAGCAGAAATATCTTGCTCAATTGCTGTTGATGCTGCAGCAGATCGGCATCCTGGAGTTGAGCAGGTAATTGTGGTTTTGGAACTGGTACTACAAAAGAAATCCATATATGTTTTCTTCTAATTGTGCTTCTTTGTATTTTCAGTATGCAATCAGGGCATTTGCTGATGCTTTGGATGCCATTCCACTAGCTTTAGCTGAAAACAGTGGTTTGCCGCCTATTGATACTCTCACTGTCGTAAAATCCCAACATGTCAAGGTATTTTGTTTTCTCTGTTGATTTTGACAGTCACTTTAAAATGTCGGTTGTCAGCCTGTTCTTCTCACTTTAAAACATCCTCCTTGTTCTGTTATACTCCTACTAATTAGCCGCCTGTGTTTTTGTTGGGGTTGTGATAGAATTTATTTCAGAAGTTACTTTTGGCTAGTGCCTGTGCTTAGTCCTTATAGTCCTTGGTCCTTCCCCACCTGGCATTGATTGTGTTTGATGCTGTACACGTTGTACCATCATGTAAGTCATATTATGTAGTGTACGATGTGAGGGTTCCAGAAACCAGCACTAGGCATGCCACTGCCAGTCACCAGTGTTTTTGAGCTCATATCTACTACTCCCTCTGTAAACTAATACTCCCTCCTTACCGGTTTATAAGGCTCATATCTGAAATTCCACCAACCAAGATAAATGTCTATTGGCTAATGTGAAAAGTGCCCAATTAGCATACTGGTATTAAATCTCAGCATGTTCAATTGCCAATGCAATTAACTACAGCGCCCCAAGCCCTCATGCGTCCCACTCTCTCTCTCATCCCGATGGCACATGCACTGGTCATTTTTTTTATCTCGTTTTAATGTCCAGATTGCTGCATGCATGCAGCTGAGGGAAGAAAGGAGCAACGACTTGGCTCTGTGATTATTTTTCTTTTGAAAATGGTACCAGGGAATCAAATGCAACGCAGAAATCGAAAAGACCTTAGCGCTTTAACCAAGCTACTCTCAAAACAAGCCTTATAAAACGGAAATCTGAAGATTTTAAGTTGAGCCTTATAAACAGGTAAGGCTGGTCATAGTGGGAGTAACATAGGTAGTAACATAGATGCCACATAAGCAAAAATGATGATGTGGCAAGTAGTTAATGAGGAGAGAGGCAAATAGAGTAACATAATATGTTACCATCACATAGCGGTTTCCAATGCATAATGAGTCTACAAAGTAATAAATGAAGGCAACTATGTTACCACACCTATGACACTACCCACTATGAAGGTAGTAACATAGACTAGTAACATATGTATGTTACTAGTCTAAGTTACTCCCCACTATGACCAGCCTAAGGAGGGAGTAGTGATCTAAAAGATCTTATACGTATTAGTTTACAGAGGGAGTAATTGTTATGGCATTCCTTCTGAATTGAGGGTAACATTTCATTTCTGAACATATTTCTAGGAGAACAATTCCCGCTGTGGCATTGATTGCAATGATGTTGGTACCAACGACATGAAAGAACAGAATGTTTTCGAGACTCTGATCGGCAAGCAGCAACAGATCTTGCTGGCAACACAGGTGGTCAAGATGATCCTCAAGATTGATGATGTCATAACGCCTTCTGAGTATTGATGACGCCTTCAAGAACGGAAATCGACTGTGCTAAGTGGCATGCGCTCCATTAGTCAGCATATTTTATATGGGTTGATTTTGATTTGCTCCTAGAATTCTTACATGGAGTGGTCACTTGTTTTGTTTGATGAGCTATCTAGTTTTGTGACGTGCGTTCACACTTTGTAGAGCTTGAGACAGTAGCACAAGTCATGTCGATACCAGTCCATTCGTTGTGTTGTTCAGATGCTTAATGTATGGTTTTGGACCACTAATTTGTCTGCTTTATCGTAATTGTTTTATTTTTTTGTTTGCTTTGTCTAAAGTATCTCAGGTAAAGTTGGTGTGAGTCAGACTTACTATATGTATCGAGTTGCTTGTTTTTGTACCGATCAGTGCCAGGAACGGTGCACATGTCTTCAATTTACTTACCTCTGAAAACTAAATTATACGTGACATAAACTGAAAAGCTACTTGTCTTACGGAGTCTGTTGGTGACTTTAGATGTTAGTAACGGTAGTGAACAAAACATCTGTGTTTACAATTAATTCATGAGTAAAATGCGCCTTTTATGCTCCTTGGAAGAACCGGAATTAGCCATTTGCGATCAGTTCCGAACAAATCCTATGCCAGTTGAGATGAAACACGCCTCTGAAACTCGGTAGATTTTGCTGCCTATTCCCTCTCTCGAGTAAGTGGCCTCTATTTGTTGCCGCTCCCCGTCCATACACCTGCAAAACGGAGGGGAGATTCTTGAAAGATTTCGGCTTGTAGGTTTTTGTGCCCGGGATTCTGAAGCTAGCAAATTTGTCTTCAGTAGAATCACGGCAGTGCCTGTGACTTCTGGAAATGGGACATCTCTACAGAGATTTTTCGGGTCGCAAATGGAGTTGATCCTACACCTGTTCATGAAATAATTAAGGAGATAGCAGGGGGCAGTCACACATTTGCAGGAGGTAAGCAGCAGTGCATGCTAGATAATGTTGCAGGTGACTAGAGGCATGGAATGACGGTTGGAGAACGCAACAGCTTTATTGAAAGAGAAGTACTCTAACTGGATGTTGAACGCACTTGCCAGATAGTGCAAAGGCTAGACGATGCTGTTAGGTTGCTTGTGTGTATTCTAGTCGTTCAGCTAGTTAGGCTTATCAAATGAGGTAGTTGGCTATGGACACACTTTGCTATGTGTGTGTTAGTTGGGAAATAAAACTCAGTGTACCGTTATTATTTCATTGGGGTCACAATGTGTGAAGATGAATTGAGCACTTTTGCGGAAGATGATCATTATGCGTGTTTCCTAGAGATTACTTGTTGTGCATGTGCTCTTCAACAATACAGACAACAACATTGCTCTTAAGTGACTATAACAAAAAGATCATCACAACAAGTTAATTACATGATGTAACAAAAGCAGCATCACCACATTGCATCCAAGAAAGCTAACAATTGTCCAAACCAAATATTGCTCTAGTTTGAGATGCTTGAGCACTAGAAGTTCTTCATTTGCATCTGCCTCTGCCTCTTCTACCATCCCTTTTGCCATTGCAACCACAAATATTGAATCGCTTCTCCCATCTTCGCGGCATGCAAGCACAAGCGATGGACTGTGCATGAGGACATGAGGGACAATGCTTGGCCGAGCAAGATAAACCCTTCCGTGGAGATCACTTTGGGCCACATTATCGAGTTTGTGGTCCTTTGGGTCCGCTTAGAGCACTTCCATCTCCATATGAGTACTCCGCGATGTCCGCGTATGAGGCACAATTCATGGGCTCAACGTTGACCACCATGGACAAGACTGTTTGTAAGGTTTGCCCCACCCCTGGTCAAGTTCTTCGCCTGGCTAGCATTGCAAAATAGGCATTGGACGGCGGACCGATTGCAAAGGCAGGGATGGCCTAATTGTGGGCTATGCATGCTATGCAAGAGCCAACGAGACAGCCCCACCTTTTCTAGAAATGTCGTTTCACGTTGCGAGTGTGGAGGATAGTGAAGGATTGACTCGGTTCGGCGAACCTACCGATGGATCAATGGTCGAATGGATATTGTCAAGAAATGGTGGACCAACATGTCAAGGCCCAACACAGCTCTTCGTAAGGCCATGGCCATCCTCACCATGCTTGTCACTTGGGTGTTGGGTCATTTGAAACGAGAGGAATGCCAGAGTGTTGCGAAAGAAATCGACACCACCATTCTACATTCTAAAGCTCATTAAGGATGATGCCAAACTTTAGGTCACCGTCGGGGCTAGGCACTTGGGCGCTATTATGCATGCCACCAGAGTAATCTGATGATGTAATTTTTGTTGATGAGCTAGTTGGGCCGCCCATTGATGACCCACAAGTATAGGGGATCGATCGTAGTCCTTTCGATAAGTAAGAGTGCCGAACCCAATGAGGAGCAGAAGGAATCAATAAGCGGTTTTCATCAAGGTATTCTCTGCAAGTGATGTAAAGTAGTTGTGACAGATAATTTGATACCAAGATAATTTGTAGCAAGTAACAAGTAACAAAAGTAGAAAGGTGCTCGAGGAAACATGGTAATTCTGTCTAGTCATTTTAATCACGATTCATTGACTCACATTCATTGCTTTGATAAATTGTTATGTGGGTGGACTGATGCTAAGGTGTTATTCTTACTTGAATAAACAATCTACTTATGATTAGCCCCTCTCGCAAGAATACGCAATTACGAAAGAAGAATTAAGATAAATCTAACCATAACATGAAATATATGGATCCAAATCAGCCCCTTACAGAATAGCGCATAAACTATGATTTAACCATCTGTCACTCTCGCAAACCATCATCTACTTATTAATTTACAATACCTTCCCCTAGGCCCAAGCATGGTAATGTGTCATTTAGTCGACATTCACACGATACCACTAGAGGAAAAATAACATAAGACATTATCAAAACATTGAACAAAAACCAACTTCACATGATTACTCATAACGAGACTTCTCTCATGTCCTTGAGAACAAACAGAACTACTCAAATCATATTCATGTTCATGATCAGAGGAGAATAATATATTACTAACAATCTGAACATATGATCTTCCACCAAATAAACCAACTAGCATCAACTACAAGATGTAATCAACACTACTAGCAACCCACATGTACCAATCTGAGATTTGAGACAAATATTGAATACAAGAGGTGAACTAGGGTTTGAAGATGAGATTGCGTTGGTGAAGATGTTGATGGAGATGAGTCCTCCCATGATGAGAGCAACATTGGTGATGAGGATGGCTTCTATTTCCCCTCCCGCAGGGAAGTATCCCCGGTAGAATCGCTCCATCGGAGAACAAAAGTGTTCCTGCCCAAGTTCCACCTCGAGATGGCGACGCTTCCTCCCGAAAGTTGTCTCTTTATTTTTTAGGGAAAATGGCTTCATATAGAAGATGGGCCACAGAGGCTTGATGTGGGCCCCACAAGTTCTAATGATGCGCCCTAGGGGGCGCTGATACGTCTCCAACGTATCTATAATTTATGAAGTATTCATGCCATGTTTGCAACAATTTTATATGGTTTTGGTATGATTTTATTAGAACTAAACTGGACTGATGTTGTTTTCAGCAGAACTACCGTGATGTTGTTTTTTGTGCAGAAATAAAAGTTCTCGGAATGGGTTGAAAATTTACGATGATTTTTTATGGACCAAAAGAGATCCCCGAAGCACCGGAGTTGGACCAGGAGGTGACCGAGGAGGCCACAAGCCTGGGGGCCCGCTCCAAGCTTATGGGCCCCTCAAGCACCCCCTTGATGTGAGACCGATGCCAAAAATTCTTATAAATACCCAAACCTTCGAAAAGAACCCTAGATCAGAAGTTCCACCGTCGCAAGCCTCTGTAGCCACAAAAAACAATCGGGAGCCCGTTTCGGCACCCTGTCGGAGGGGGAACCATCACCGGAGGCCATCTCCATCATCTCGACGGCTACCATGATGAGGAGGGAGTAGTTCACCCTCGGGGCTGAGGGTATGTACTAGTAGCTATGTGTTTGATCTCTCTCTCTCTCTCTCTCTCGTGTTCTTCACTTGGCACGATCTTGATGTACCACGAGCTTTGTTACTATAGTTGGATCATATGGTGTTTCTCCTCTCTATATTCTTGTGATGAAGTGAGTTTTACCTTTGAAGTTTCACTATTATCAGATTGAATACTTTCATGGATTTGAGAACACTTGATGTATGTCTTGCGTGGGATACCAGTGATGAGAATGGGGTGTTCTATGTATGTTTTGGCACTCAACTCGCGGATTCCCGATGTGACATTAGGGTAATCTATGCATAGGAGTTGATGCACATTTTCATCCTTGTTTCTCCGGTAGAAATCTTGGGGCACACTTTGAGGTTCTTTATGTTTGATTGAATATTATGAATCTGAAGTTGTTTGATGCATATCGTATAATTGACCCACAGATATTTGTGGTGACATTGGAGTATCTAGGTGACATTAGGGTTGATTGATGTGTATCATATGGTGTTATTTCAGGACAAACTCTAGGGCGGTTTGTGACACTTATAGGAATAGCTCAAAAGATTGATCAGAAAGAATAAATTTGAGGTGGTTTCGTACCCTACAAGCAATTTCATCTTATGTTCTCCGCGATAGGAACCTTGGAGTAACTCTTTGTCGCACACTGAGAGATTGCCATATGATTTAATTATGTTATCATTGTTGAGATACTTTGCACTAGTGAAAGTATGAACCCTAGGCCTTGTTCTCAAGCATTGCAATACCGTTTTGCTCACTTTTGTTACTAGTTACCTTGCTGTTTTTATATTTTCAGATTACAAAAACCTATATCTACTATCCATACTACACTTTTACTATTGTATTGGGTGTGTTGGGGACACAAGAGATTTCTTGTATTTGGTTGTAGGGTTGTTTGAGAGATACCATCTTCAGCCTATGCCTCCCATGGATTGATAAACCTTAGGTCATCCACTTGAGGGAAAATTGCTACTGTCGTACAAAACTCTGCGTTTGGAGGTCCAACACGAGTCTACAAGAAGAAAGGTTGCGTAGTAGATATCAAGCTCTTTTTTGGCGCCGTTGCCGGGGAGGTGAGTGATTGAAGGTATATCTTTAGATCTTGCAATTGAATCTTTTAGTTTCTTGTTTTATCACTAGTTTGGTTTATAAAATAAAACTACAAAAAAATGGAATTGAGGTTGCCTCATATGCTTCATCTTTTTAATGTCTTTCTTGAAAATGATGGAAAGAAAACTTGTGCTCAATTGTTAGAAGAAGTCAATAAAATGTTTGGCACTAAATCTTTGAATGATGAGCATGATTGCAATGTTGTTAGTATGAATTCTTTTAATACCCATGATGCTAATGACATGCAAAGCCATAAGCTTGGGGATGCTATATTTGATGAAGATGATATTTTGATTCCCCAAAGTTTTGATGTGCAAATTTATGATGATGATAGCATGCCTCCTATTTATGATGATTATGTTGATGAAAGTGGGTTTGAAAGAGTGTCAACTCTAGTTAATGATCCCACTATTTTGGAGGATGTTGAATCTTTTCACAATATTTATAAAAGTGGATTTGGAGAGGTCATGACTTTATTTAGTGATGAATCCACTATTTTGGAAGAGGTTTCAATTGATTATGAGAACAAAGTTGCTATCTATGATGATTATTGTGATGACATGTATGTTATAAATAATGATGATAACCATGAAATTTGTCATCATGATTTTAATGTTCAAATTGATTATGTGAATCAAGTATCTCATTATAGTAATTTTGTTGAGTTTTCTCCCACTATTATGAATGAGAATAAATTTGCTTATGTGGAGAGTAGTAAAATTTCTATGCTTGTGGATCATGAAAAGAATGCTTTATGTGATAGTTATACTGTTGAATTCATTCATGATGCTACTCAAACTATTATGAGAGAGGAACATGTGCTTGTAGGGTTGCAATAATATCAAGTTTCCTCTCCATGTGTTGAAAGTTTTGAAGTATTGCTTGTTTTGCCTTCCTATGCTAGTTGATTCTTGTTCCCATAAATTGTTTGCTCGCAAAATCCCCATGCATAGGAAGTGGGTTAGACTTAAATGTGCTATTCATATGCTTCATGATGGTCCCATTATGTTTAAATTCTTATCTTTTACGTGAGCACCATTAAACTCATTATGGCTAGTTAGGGGCATAAAACAATAGCGCTTGTTGGGAGGTAACCTAATTTTTATTTTGTGTTTTTGTTTTTGCTTATGTTTTCAGTAAATACACATTATTACATCTGTAGTGATTGTGTTTTAGTGTTTTAGTTAGTGTTTGAGCCAAGTAAGACCTTTGGGATGGTCTATGATGATAGTTGATTTGATCTTGCTGAAAAACAGAAACTTTTGCGCTCATCGACATAATTTTAGAAAATCACAGAAATGTGCTTTTGATCTGAATTTTTACAAAGGATTTATGTAACATCCTAAATTTTCAATTTGGAATGTTATACATTAGATCATCATTTGCATATCATATTTTATTGCATTTGGCTTGATCCTAGAAATTCTACGCAACTCAAGGACCTACGGAGAGAGTTTGGGATTTCATTATTTTCATATTCGAGTTTTCTCGAATTTTGGAAAGAGAATCATTTGATTTTAATTATTTTCTATTCGATTATTTCTTTAATAAAAATAAAAGAGAGAGAATAAAATGACTTCCTCAAAATAGAGAAATATCAAAGATTTAATATTAAAATCAAATAGGATTTTTATTCAGAGATTTATTGCTATTTTATTTGAATTAGGAAAAATATGCGTTTTCCAAAATTGCATTTTAGGCCCATATAAATGTTCACCTTGTCCGTCTTATTTTTAGATGATGGGGAGAATTTATTTCGGAATTTTTGGAATCCGTTTAGTATTTCTTTTCTTTCTTTTTCTGCATGTTGGAATTATTTATAAAAAAGGTCAAACCGACTTCAGGCCGTACCCGGCCAGGAGATCTCGGGCCGACCCTCTTATATGCCGCACCTGAGCCAGCCCAGCCGTGCCTCGCCCCGAACCCTTACCCTAGTCGCCGCGCCGCCGCTGCCGCCCCGCGCCGCCCGTCGCGCGCTGCCGCCGCCGCACCGGAGCCACCCGCCGTCGCCGGACCTCGCCGGACCCGAGGTAGCCGCCTCGGTTTTCTGAGAAAACCGTTTTTTTTCTCAAAATCCTAAATCCGTTTTTATTAGATCTCGGTTTATTTTTGGTTTAGTTGTTTAGGGAACGTCCGTTTTTACGTTCGTTTTAACGAACGGTTTTCACCGTTTAGCCACAGACAGCGAACGTTCGTTCGTTAGCCTGTTCATCAGTTTTTTCTTTTTCTCAGATTTTCCACGATTTTTTTCGATCGCGATTTCTAATCTGATTTTCGCTTTAGTATAACTTTTCGCTCGTTTATCGGAATCAGGCGATTCAAGCGCCTAGAGTTTCGTCTCGAAACCCTCTTTCCGTTTAACCAACTTGAACAAGATTTTGATATAGTAAAATTTGACTTTAGTCCATATTAGTATTCAGATCTGGTTTCTTTCGCAGTTTGAGTTTCGTTGCTCCGTTTGATTTGATTCTTTTTGCAAACCGGAGTTCTTAAGTTGAACTTTCTGGTTAGATCTCTTATTTGAGTTTTACCTGTGCCCTTGTTTGATTGCTTATTGTATGCTTGTTTGATTGTGATAGAGTACCCGGAGTGCGAAGCGTGCTACATCGAGTCTCTAGGTTTCACGGATCATCAGCAAGGGAAGTAACACTTTGATCATATCCCTTTATCACCCAGTTTTTATGCATTAGTTTCAACCCTCAAACATTGCATGGTTAGGACTTGATAACATGTGGGATTGGGAAGTAGATGAGGTAGTACCTATTCACCTGTTCATTATCAAACCCTTGGGAGTTACTTCTACGTATTGCTTATATTGCTATGCTATGCTCGTAGACGTGGATTGAGTTTGAGTGAAGGCATGACAGATGTGAGATTGTTAATTAATGGTTCAACTTAAGGTGACAACTTTAATACACATCTGGGTGGATTGCTTGTCGGGCACCTGGAGAATCCAGTGTTGTCCTAGGATATCCCGGAGTACCCGTGTGATAAATCCTAGGGTCCGCCACCCAGGCTCAAAGGGAACTGAGATATTTCATGCTAGAAACTTCCGTGTGCAGCCACAAGCTATTATGGGCTCTAGCATAGTTGAGTAAGTTGCGTGAAGGTCTTGAAGAGGTAGACTAGCAGATGTAGTGGGTTGTAGGTGGTATAGTCTATCCGGAGTAGAGAGTTAATGCTTCTGAAAGACTGTGTCTCGGTCATCCGTTTCTCAAACACCATGTAGTGCAAGAAATCCAATGGAGGAGATCGAGTCTTGTGGGTAAAAGTGCACAAAACCTCTGCAGAGTGTACAAACTAATCATGGTTAGCCGTGTCCCCGGTTATGGACATCTTGAGTATCTAGTACTTGGATTATCATATGTATCTCATCACTCTAAATTAATATTGTTGGGTTGATAATTACTTTTTAATTGGGATTGAGTTGGAGGAACCTTCTCAATGATGTTTCAACTACCATAATAGTTAAATAAAATATATTCCTTTGTTGTAGGGAAAAATTGGCTTTTCGCAAAACTTTAACCGTAGAGCTTTCCACCAGCCAAATATGCATATAGTGATAGCATTATTCTGTTCTTGCTCTACCATGTTATATTGCCAGCATATTCCATGTGCTGACCCGTTTTCGGGCTGCAACGTATTATGTTGCAGACTTTTCAAACGAGGAGTAAGGTTTGTTAGGTCGTTTCCGTGCAGCTCAGCTATGCCGTTGGAGTTGATGGACTCACTTTATCTTCCAAGCCTTCCGTTGTTATCGTATTAGATGGCCTTAAGCCATATTTATTGTAATAAGTTCTCTTTTGAGACATTCGATGTAATAAGTGTGTGATTGCTACTCTATTATAAATCCTTCGAGTACTGTGTGTGTCAGCATTACCGATCCAGGGATGACACTGAAGCACAGAGACTTGACCGTTTGAGGTCGGGTCACTACAATTTATATACAAATTTCCTAGATTGTCCTAGTTTTTAAAAAAAATTGGAGTTACATAAGTATACGAAATTTCCATATTACTACAGACTGTTATGTTTTTGACAGATTCTGTTTTCTATGTGTTATGTGCTTATTTTGATGAATCTATGGGTAGTATCGGAGGGTATGAACCATGGAGAAGTTGGAGTATAGTAGATGTAACACCAATATAAATTTAGAATGAGTTCACAATAGTACCTAAAGTGGTGATTTATTTTATTATACTAACGGATCTTACGAGTTTTCTGTTGAGTTTTGTGTTGTGAAGTTTTCAAGTATTAGGTAAAGTTTTGATGGACAACGGAATAAGGAGTGGTAAGAGCCTAAGATTGGGGATGCACAAGGCACCCCAAGGTAATATTCAAGGACAACCAAGCATGTAGGCTTGGGGATGCGACGGATGGCATCCCCTCTTTTGTCTTCAATCCATCGGTAAATTTACTTGAGGCTATATTTTTATTCACCACATGATATGTGTTTTGCTTGGAGCGTCTTGTATGATATGAGTCTTTGCTTTTTAGTTTTCCACAATCATCCTTTCTGTACACACCTTTTGAGACGGACACACATTAATCGTGAATTTATTAGAATACTCTATGTGCTTCGCTTATATATTTTGAGCTAGGTAGTTGCTCTAGTGCTTCACTTATATCTTTTTAGAGCACGGCGGTGGTTTTATTTTGTAGAAATTGTTGAACTCTCATGCTTCACTTATATTATTTTGAGAGTCTTTAAACAACATGGTAATTTTCTTAGGTTATGAATTTAGTCCTAATATCATGGGCATCCAAGAGGGATATAATAAAAACTACCATAAAGAGCATTGAATATATGAGAAGTTTGATTCCTTGCATTTGTTTTGAGATATAAAGATGGTGATTTAGAGTCATGCTAGTGAGTAATTGTGGATTGATAGAAATACTTGTGTTAAAGTTTGTGATTCCTGAAGCATGCATGTATGGTGAACCATTATGTGATGAAGTCGGAGCATGATTTATTTTTGATTGTCTTCCTTATGAGTGGCGGTCGGGGACGAGCAATGGTATTTCCTACCAATCTATCCCCCTAGGAGCATGCACATTAGTACTTTGCTTCGATGGCTAATAAATTTTTGCAATAAGTATGTGAGTTCTTTATGACTAATGTTGAGTCCATGGATTATACGCACTCGCATCTTTCCACCATTGCTAGCCTCTCTAGTACCGCACAACTTTCACCGGTGCATTAAACCCACCATATACTCTTCCTCAAAACAGCCACCATACCTATCTATTATGGCATTTTCATAGCCATTCCGAGATATATTGCCATGCAACTTCCACCGTTCCGTTTATTATGACACATACCATCATTGTCATATTGCTTTTGCATGATCATGTAGTTGGCATAGTATTTGTGGCTTGGCCACCGTTCATACTTTTTTATACATGTCACTCTTGATCATTGCACATCCCCGTACACCGTCAGAGGCATTCACATGGAGTCATATCTTTTGTTCTAGTATCGAGTTGTAATTCTTGAGTTGTAAGTAAATAAAAGTGTGATGATCATCATCATTAGAGCATTGTCCCATGTGAGGAAAGGATGATGGAAGCTATGATTCCCTCACAAGTCGGGATGAGACTCCAGACTTCAAAAAAAATTAAAAAGAGGCCAAAGAGCCCAAACAAAAAAAGAGAAAAAGAGAGAAGGGACAATGTTACTATCCTTTTACCACACTTGTGCTTCAAAGTAGCACCATGTTCTTCATGATAGAGAGTCTCATATTTTTTCACTTTCATATACTAGTGGGAATTTTTCATTATAGAACTTGGCTTGTATATTCCAATGATGGGCTTCCTCAAATTTCCCTAGGTCTTCGTGAGCAAGCAAGTTGGATGCACACCCACTTAGTTTTCTTTTGAGCTTTCATACACTTATAACTCTAGTGCATCCGTTGCATGGAAATCCCTACTCACTCACATTGATATGTATGATGGACATATCCATAGCCTATTAATATGCCTAGTTTATGTGAGCCTTTCTCCTTTTTGTCTTCTCCTCACAACCTCCACCATATTCTATTCCATCTATAATGCTATATCCATGGCTCATGCTCATGTATTGCGTGAAAAGTTGAAAAAGCTTGAGAACATTAAAAGTATGAAATAAGTGCTTGGCTTGTCATTGGGGTTGTGCATGATAAAATACTTTGTGTGATGAAGATAGAGCATTGATGTCGGCTAGGACAACGTCGATATTTCCCCAAAGAGGAAGGGATGGTGCAACACAGTGACGATAGGTATTTCCCTCAGTGAAGAAACCAAGGTTCTCGAACTAGTAGGAGAACCAAGCAACACAACGTAAACAACCCCTGCACACAAATAACAACCACTCGCAACCCGACGTGTTAAAGGGGTTGTCAATCCCTTTCGGGTAACGACGCCAGAAATTGGTGCGCAGACGGGATAAAGTTGTAATAGACTGAATAAATAGATCGTAAATAGAATAAAGTGCAGCAAAGTATTTTTGTATTTTTGGATTAGTAGATCTGAAAATAAATGGCAAATAAAAGTAGATCGCAAAGGCAAGTATACGAGAAAGAGACCCGGGGCCCGTAGGTTTCACTAGTGGCTTCTCTCGAGAAAAATAGCAAACAGTGGGTAAACAAATTATTGTTGGGCAATTGATAGAACTCCAAATAATCATGACGATATCTAGGAAATGATCATTACATAGGCATCACGTCCAAGATTAGTAGACCGACTCCTGCCTGCATCTACTACTATTACTCCACATATCGACCGCTATCCAGCAGGCATCTAGTGTATTAAGTTCATGGAGAAATGGAGCAATGCAATAAGAACGATGACATGATGTAGACAAGATCTATTTATGTAGAGATAGACCCCGTCATTTTATCCTTAGTAGCAACGATACATACGTGTCGGTTCCCCTTCTGTCATTGTGATCAAGTACCGTAAGATCAAAGCCACTACAAAGCACCTCTTCCCATTGCAAGATAAATAGAACAAGTTGGCCAAACAAAACCCAAATATTGGAGAAGAAACACGAGGCTATAAGAGATCATGCATAAAAGAGATCAAAGAAACTCAAATACTTTCATGGATATAAAAAGATAGATCTGATCATAAACTCAAAGTTCATCCGATCCCAACAAACACACCACAAAAAGAGTTACATCATATGGATCTCCAAGAGACCATTGTATTGAGAATTCAGCGAGAGAGAGGAATCCATCTAGCTACTAACTACGGACCCGAAGGTCTACAAAGAACTACTCACGCATCATCGGAGAGGCACCAATGGAGGTGGTGAACCCCATCCGAGATGGTGTCTAGATTAGACCTGGTGGTTCTGGACTCTGCGGCGGCTGGATCAATATTTTGTCGACTCCCCTAGGGTTTTGGGAATATTGGGGTATTTATAGAGCAAAGAGGCGGTCCGGGGAGCACCCGAGGTGGGCACAACCCACTAGGGCGCGCCTGGGCCTCCTGGCGCACCTTGGTGGGTTGTGCTCTCCTTGGAGCACCCCCGGCGTAGCCAGGGCCCATTAGGTGTCTTATGGTCCATAAAAAATCTCCATAAAGTTTCGTGGCATTTGGACTCCATTTGGTATTGATTTTCTGCGATGTAAAAAACATGGAAAAAACAGCAACTGGCACTTGGCACTATGTCAATAGGTTAGTACCAAAAAATGCTATAAAATGACTATAAAATGATTATAAAACATCAAAGATTGATAATATAACACCATGGAACAATCAAAAATTATAGATACGTTGGAGATGTATAAGCATCCCCAAGCTTAACTCCTACTCGTCCTCTAGTAGGTAAGTGATAAAAACAGAATTTTTGATGTGGAATGCTGCCTAACATGTCATATCATACTCTTTTCTTTATAGCATGGACATTTGGACTTTTATATTTTTCAAATCAATAGTCTAGTTTTGACATGATAATTTAAATACTCAAGCATATCAACAAGCAACCATGTCTTTCAAAATATCAATGCTAAAATAAGTTATCCCTAGCCCATCATTCTCAATCATTGATCCATTGATCATATTGCCTCCTAGTTGGTGCTTTTATAAGAGAATATGGAGACTCAAATTCCAAAAAAATTGTATAAAGTAAAAGAAAGGCCCTTCGCAGAGGGAAGTAGGGATATGTAGAGGTGCCAGAGCTCAAAGCGAAAAATTAGAGATAAAAACATTTTGGGAGGTGTATCCATCCCACCAACGGAAACGACTTAGAGTTCCCAACACTTTCCATGCTAGATATATGATAGGCGGTGCTACCTCTTGAGCACTACGTTGGTTTTCCTTGAAGAGGAAAGGGTGATGCAGCAAAGTAGCATAAGTATTTCCCTCAGTTTTTGAGAACCAAGGTATCAATCCAGTAGGAGACTACACGCAAGTCCCTCGTACCTACACAAAGAAATAAGAACCTCGCAACCAACGTGATAAAGGGGTTGTCAAGCCCTTCACGGTCAATTACGAGAGTGAGATCTGATAGAGATAATAATAAGATAAATATTTTTGGTATTTTTATGATGTAGATTGAAAGTAAAGATTGCAAAATAAAATGGATGGGGAACTTATATGATAAAAGATAGACACGGGGGCCATAGGTTTCACTAGTGGCTTCTCTCAAGATAGCATAAGTATTACGGTGGGTGAACAAATTACTGTCGAGCAATTGATAGAAAAGTGCGTAATTATGAGAATATCTAGGCATGATCATGTATATAGGCATCACGTCCGTGACAAGTAGACCGAAACGATTCTGCATCTACTACTATTACTCCACACATCGACCGCTATCCAGCATGCATCTAGAGTATTAAGTTCATAAGAACAGAGTAACGCATTAGGCAAGATGACATGATGTAGAGGGATAAACTCAAGCAATATGATATAAACCCCATCCTTTTATCCTCGATGCCAACAATACAATACGTGCTTTGCTGCCCCTGCTGTCACTGGGAAAGGACACCCCAAGATTGAACCCAAAGCTAAGCACTTCTCCCATTGCAAGAAAGATCAATCTAGTAGGCCAAACCAAACTAATAATTCGAAGAGACTTGCAAAGATAACCAATCATACATAAAAGATTTCAGAGAAGAATCAAATATTGTTCATAGATAAACTTGATCATAAACCCACAATTCATCGGATCTCGACAAACACACCGCAAAAAGAGTTACATCAAATAGATCTCCAAGAAGATCGAGGAGAACATTGTATTGAGATCCAAAGAGAGAGAAGAAGCCATCTAGCTAATAACTATGGACCCGAAGGTCTGTGGTAAACTACTCACACATCATCGGAGAGGCTATGGTGTTGATGTAGAAGCCCTCCGTGATCGATTCCCCTTCCGGCGAAGCTCCGGAAAAGGCCCCAAGATGGGATCTCTTGGGTACAGAAGGTTGCGGCGGTGGAAATAGGGTTTCGTGGTGCTCCTAGATGTTTTCGGGGTATATGGATATATATAGGTGGAAGAAGTAGGTCGGTGGAGCTGCGAGGGGCCCACGAGGGTGGGGGCGCGCCCAGGGGGGCAGGCACGCCTCCCTGCCTCATGGCTCCCTTGTTTCTTTCTTGACATCCACTCCAAGTCCCCTAGATTACGTTTGTTCCAAAAATAACTCTCCCGAAGGTTTCATTCCGTTTGGATTCCGTTTGATATTTCTTTTCTGCGAAACACTGAAATAGGCAAAAAAACAGCAATTTGCACTGGGCCTTGGGTTAGTAGGTTAGTCCGAAAAATAATATAAAAGTGTATAAATAAGCCCATTAACATCCAAAACAGATAATATAATAGCATGGAACAATCAAAAATTATAGATACATTGGAGATGTGTCAAGCATCCCCAAGCTTAATTCATGCTCGTCCTCGAGTAGGTAAATGATAAAGTTAGATTTTTTTGATCTGTAATGCTACGTAGCATAATTCTCAATGTAATTTTCTTTATTGTGGCATGAATGTTCAGATCCGAAAGATTCAAGACAAAAGTTTAATATTGACATAAAAATAGTAATACGTCAAGCATACTAACAAAGCAATCATGTCTTCTCAAAATAACATGGCCAAAGAAAGTTATCCCTATGAAATCATATAGTCTGGCTATGCTCTATCTTCATCACACAAAGTATTTAAATCATGCACAACCCCGATGACAAGCCAAGCAATTGTTTCATACTTTTGACGTTCTCAAACTTTTTTAATCTTCACGCAATATATGAGCGGCGAGCCATGGACATAGCACTATATGTGGAATAGAATGGTGGTTGTAGAGAAGACAAAAAGGAGAAGATAGTCTCACATCAACTAGGCGTATCAACGGGCTATGGAGATGCCCACCAATAGATATCAATGTGAGCGAGTAGGGATTGCCATGCAACGGATGCACTAGAGCTATAAGTGTATGAAAGCTCAACAAAAGAAACTAAGTGGGTGTGCATCCAACTCGCTTGCTCAAGAAGACCTAGGGCATTTTGAGGAAGCCCATCATTGGAATATACAAGCCAAGTTCTATAATGTAAAATTCCCACTAGTATATGAAAGTGACAACATAGGAGACTCTCTATCATGAAGATCATGGTGCTACTTTGAAGCACAAGTGTGGTAAAAGGATAGTAACATTGTCCCTTCTCTCTTTTTCTCTCATTTCTCTTTTTTTATTTGGGCCTTCTCCTTTTCTTATGGCCTCCTTTTTTTCTCTTCTTTTTTTTCGTTCGGAGTCTCATCCCGACTTGTGGGGGAATCATAGTCTCCATCATCCTTTCCTGGGACAATTATCTAATAATGAGGATCATCACACTTTTATTTACTTACAACTCAAAAATTACAACTCGATACTAGAACAAAATATGACTCTATATGAATGCCTCCGGCGGTGTATCAGGATGTTCAATGACTCATGAGTCACATGTATGAAAGAATTATGAACGGTGGCTTTTCCAGAAATACGATGTCAACTACATGATCATGCAAAACAATATGACAATGATGTAACGTGTCATAACAAACGGAATGGTGGTAAGTTGCATGGCAATATATCTCAGAATGGCTATGGAAATGCCATAATAGGTAGGTATGGTGGCTGTTTTGAGGAAGGTATATGGTGGGTTTATGGTTCTGGTGAAAGTTGTGTGGTACTAGAGAGGCTAGCAATGGTGGAAGGGTGAGAGTGCGTATAATCCATGGACTCAACATTAGTCATAAATACCTCATATAATTATTGCAAAAATATATTAGTTATCGAAACAAAGTACTACGCGCATGCTCCTAGGGGGATAGATTGGTAGGAAAAAACCATCGCTCGTCCCCGACCGCCACTCATAAGGAAGACACTCAATATATAAATCATGATCTGACTTCATCACATAACGGTTCACCATACGTGCATGCTACGGGAATCACAAACCCTAGAACAAGTATTTCTCAAATTCACAACTACTCAACTAGCATGACTCTAATATCACCATCTTCATATCTCAAAACAATCATCAAGTGTCAAACTTCTCATAGTATTCAATGCACTTTTTATGATAGTTTTTATTATACCCATCTTGGATGCCTATCATATTAGTATTAATTTTATAACCAAGGCAAATTACCATGCTGTTCTAAAATACTCTCAAAATAATATAAGTGAAGCATGAGAGATCAATAATTTCTATAAAATAAAACCACCACCACGCTCTAAAAGATATAAGTGAAGCACCAGAGCAAAATTATCTAGCTCAAAAGATATAAGTGAAGCACATAGAGTATTCTAATAAATTCCAATTCATGTGTGTCTCTCCCAAAAGGTGTGTACAGCAAGGATGATTGTGGTAAACTTAAAAAGCAAAAAAATCAAATCATACAAGACGCTCCAAGCAAAACACATATCATGTGGTGAATAAAAATATAGCCCCAAATAAAGTTACCGATGGAACAAGACAAAAGAGGGGATGCCTTCTGGGGCATCCCCAAGCTTAGGCTTTTGGTTATCCTTGAATTTTACCTTGGGGTGCCTTGGGAATACCCAAGCTTAGGCTCTTGCCACTCCTTATTCCAGAATCCATCAAATCTTTACCCAAAACTTGAAAACTTCACAACACAAAACTCAACAGAAAATCTCATGAGCTTCGTTAGTATTAGAAAACAAACCACCACTTAAGGTACTGTAATGAACTTATTCTTTATTTATATTGGTGTTAAACCTACTGTATTCCAAATTCTCTATGGTTCATACCCTCCGATACTAGCCATAGATGCATCAAAATAAGCAAACAACACACGAAAAACAGAATTTGTCAAAAACAGAACAATCTGTAGTAATATGTAGGTTTCGAATACTTCTGTAACCACAAAAATTATGTAATAAATTGGTGGACGTGAGGAATTTGTCTATTAACCATATGCATAAATAATAAACCTAATCTCACTCTCCAGTAAAAAATGGCACCAAATCTTGTGAGCGCTAAAGTTTCTGTTTTTTACAGCAGGATCGCTAAACTTCCCCAAGTCTTCCCAAAGGTTCTACTTGGCACAAACACTAATTAAAAGCATAAAAACACATCTAAACAGAGGCTAGATAAATTATTTATTACTAAACAGAACCAAAAAGCAAGAAACAAAAATAAAATTGGGTTGCCTCCCAACAAGCGCTATCGTTTAACGCCCCTAGCTAGGCATAAAAGCAAGGATAGATCTAGGTATTATCATCTTTGGTATGCAATCCATAAGTGGCTCTCATAATAGACTCATAAGGTAATTTAATTTTATTTCTAGTAAAGTGTTCCATGCCTTTCCTTAACGGAAATTGGAGTCTAATATTCCCTTCTTTCATATCAATAATTGCACCAATCGTTCTAAGGAAAGGTCTACCAAGAATAATAGGACATGAAGGATTGCAATCAATATCAAGAACAATGAAATCTACGGGCACATAATTCCTATTTGCAACAATACTAACATCATTAATCATTCCCATAGGTTTCTTAATAGTGGAATCCGCGAGATGCAAATTTAAAGAACAATCATCAAATTCACGGAAACCTAACACATCACACAAAGTTTTTGGAATCGTGGAAATGCTAGCACCCAAATCACATAAAGCATAGCATTCATGATCTTTAATTTTAATTTTAATTGTAGGTTCCCACTCACCATGAAGTTTTCTAGGGATAGAAACTTCTAATTCAAGCTTTTCTTCATAAGATTCCATTAGAGCATCAACGATATGTTTGGTAAAAGCTTTATTTTGACTATGAGCATGCGGAGAATTTAGCACAAATTGCAACAAGGAAATACAATCTATTAAAGAGCAATTATCATAATTAAATTCCTTGAAATCCAAAATAGTGGGTTCATTACTATGTAAAGTTTTGACCTCTCCAATCTCACTTTTACCAATTTTTGCATCAAGATCTAAAAACTCCGAATCATTTGGACGCCTTTTAACTAGAGTTGACTCATCTCCAGTCCCATCATTATCAAGATTCATATTGCAAAACAAAGATTTAATAGGAGACACATCAATCACTTCTAGATCTTCATCCTTATCATCATCAAAACTAGAAGAACATACTTTTATGAGCAATCTTTTTAGCACGCATCCTAGCGGTTCTTTCTTTGCACTCATCAATGGAAATTCTCATGGCTTTGAGAGACTCGTTTATATCATGCTTAGGTGGAATAGATCTAAGTTTCAAAGAATCAACATCAAGAGAAATTCTATCCACGTTCCTAGCCAACTCATCAATCTTAGACAATTTTTCTTCAATCAAAGCATTGAAACTCTTTTGCGAACTAATAAATTCTTTAATACTAGATTCAAAATCAGAGGGCATCTTATTATAATTTCCATGAGAATTGTTGTAGGAATTACCATAATTATTGGAGGAATTACTAGGATACGTCCTAGGATTAAAGTTTCCTCTATACGCGTTGTTACCAAAATTGTTCCTACCAACAAAATTCACATCCATAGATTCATTATTATTCTAAATCAATGTAGACAAAGGCATATAATTAGGATCATAAGAAACACTCTTATTAGCAAACAAGTTCATAAGTTCATCCATCTTTCCACTCAAAACATTAATTTCTTCTATAGCATGAACTTTTTGACTAGTAGATCTTTCGGTGTGCCATTGAGAATAATTAACCATAATATTATCTAGGAGTTTGGTAGCTTATCCTAAAGTGATTTCCATAAAAGTGCCTCCCGCAGCCGAATCTAAAAGATTTCTAGAAGCAAAATTCAATCCAGCATAAAAAATGTATGATCATCCATAAATTCAAACCATGTGTAGGGCAATTACAAATCATTAATTTCATCCTCTCCCAAGATTGTGCAACATGCTCATGATCTAGTTGCTTAAAGTTCATAATATCATTTCTAAGAGAGATGATCTTCGCCGGAGGAAAATACTTAGAGATAAAAGCATCTTTGCACTTGTTCCAAGAATCAATACTATTTTTAGGCAAAGACGAAAACCAAGTTTTAGCACGATCTCTAAGCGAAATCGGAAATAGCTTCGATTTAAGTATATCATTATCCACATCTTTCTTCTTTTGCATATCACACAAATCAACAAAGCTGTTTAGATGGGTAGCGGCATCTTCACTAGGAAGGCCAGAAAAAGGATCTTTCATGACAAGATTCAGCAAAGCAGTATTAATTTCACAAGATTCAGCATCGGTAAGAGGAGCAACCGGAGTGCTAATAAAATCATTATTGTTGGTATTGGAAAAATCACACAATTTAGTATTATCTTGAGCCATCGTGACAAGCAATCCAACACACAAGCAAGCAAGAGGCAAACAAAAGAGACGAATGAAAAAGAGGCGAGCGGAAAAAGAGAGCGAATAAAACGGCAAGGGTGAAGTGGGGGAGAGGAAAATGAGAGGCAAATGGCAAATAATGTAATACGAGGGATAAGAGTTTGTGATGGGTACTTTATGTCTTGACTTGTGAGTAGATCTCCCCGGCAACAGCGCCAGAAATCCTTCTTGCTACCTCTTGAGCACTGCGTTGGTTTTCCCTTGAAGAGGAAGGGTGATGCAACAAAGTAGCGTAAGTATTTCCCTCAGTTTTTTGAGAACCAAGGTATAATCCAGTAGGAGACTACATGCAAGTCCCTCGTACCTACACAAACAAAGAAGAACCTCGCAACCAACGCGATAAAGGGGTTGTCCTCACGGTCACTTACGAGAGTGAGATCTGATAGAGCTAATAATAATAAGATAAATATTTTTGGTATTTTTATGATGTAGATTGGAAGTAAAGATTGCTAAATAAAATAGATGGGAAACTTATATGATAAAAGATAGACCCGTGGGGCATAGGTTTCACTAGTGGCTTCTCTCAAGATATCATAAGTATCATGGTAGGTGAACAAATTGCTGTCGAGCAATTGATAGAAAGTGCATAATTATGAGAATATCTGGGCATGATCATGTATATAGGCATCATGTCCATGACAAGTAGACCGAAACGATTCTGCATCTACTACTATCACTCCACACATCGACCGCTATCCAGCATGCATCTAGAGTATTAAGTTCATAAGAACAGAGTAACGCACTAGGCAAGATGACATGATGTAGAGGGATAAACTCAAGCAATATGATATAAACCCCATCTTTTTATCCTCGATGGCAATAATATAATATGTGCCTTGCTGCCCTGCTGTCACTGGGAAAGGACACCACAAGATTGAACCCAAAGCTAAGCACTTCTCCCATTGCAAGAAAGATCAATCTAGTAGGCCAAACCAAACTGACAATTCGAAGAGACTTGCAAAGATAACCAATCATACATAAAAGATTTCAGAGAAGAATCAAATATTGTTCATAGATAAACTTGACCATAAACCCACAATTCATCGGATCTCGACAAACACACCGCAAAAAGAGTTACATCAAATAGATCTCCAAGAAGATCGAGGAGAACATTGTATTGAGATCCAAAGAGAGAGAAGAAGCCATCTAGCTAATAACTATGGACTCGAAGGTCTGTGGTAAACTACTCAC
Source organism: Triticum aestivum (assembly GCF_018294505.1). NCBI lineage: Eukaryota > Viridiplantae > Streptophyta > Magnoliopsida > Poales > Poaceae > Triticum > Triticum aestivum. Next base: position 533,375,423 of record NC_057812.1, read on the forward strand.
ACATCATCGGAGAGGCTATGGTGTTGATGTAGAAGCCCTCCGTGATCGATTCCCCTTCCGACAGAGCTCCGGAAAAGGCCCCAAGATGGAATCACTTGGGTACAGAAGGTTGCGGCAGTGGAAATAGGGTTTCTTGGTGCTCCTAGATGTTTTCGGGGTATATGGATATATACAGGAGGAAGAAGTAGGTCGGTGGAGCTGCAAGGGGCCCACGAGGGTGGGTGGCACGCCTCCCTGTCTCATGGCTCCCTCGTTTCTTTCTTGACGTCCACTCCAAGTCCCCTGGATCACGTTTGTTTCAAAAATAACTCTCCCGAAGGTTTCATTCCATTTGGATTCCGTTTGATATTCCTTTTCTGCGAAACACTGAAATAGGCAAAAAACAACAATTTGCACTGGGCCTTGGGTTAGTAGGTTAGTCCCAAAAATAATATAGGAGTGTATAAATAAGCCCATTAACATACAAAATAGATAATATAATAGCATGGAACAATCAAAAATTATAGATACGTTGGAGACGTATCAGGCGATTCCCAGACAAAAAATAAAGTTTATTCCTTTTTCAACCATAGTTTCACTTTCCATGGCTAGCCGTATCCACGGTTGCCCTCCATACCAACACTTTCCAAGGAATTTATTATTTGACAACATAAAGTAAATTCATTTTTCATTTCGGGACTGGGCATCCCTAATACATTTGCCTTACTCTCGTGCAATGACAAGTGAATAAACACTCATCGCGAGAATAACACATCTAGCATGGAAAATATTAGCCACCCCTCACTGCTCCGTGAGCGAAACGAACACACAAAAGAGAAGTTTATTTTGAAATTTAGAGATGGCACATACAAATTTTCTTAGAACAGCAAAAGAATACCGCATATAGGTAGATATAGTGGACTCATGTGGCAAAACTGGTTTAAATGTTTTTGGATGCACAAGTATAGATCATACTTAGTGCAAAACGAAGGCTAGCAAAAGATTGAGAAGTGACCAACCAAGAAACGAATAATTTCGTAAGCAAGCATTATGCATAATTAACACCGAATAATGCACCACAAGTAGGATATAATTTCATTGCATAATTATTGACTTTCGTGCTTGCATAGGGAATCACAATCCTTAACACCAATATTCTTACTAAAGGATAATTACTCATTAACATAACTCACATATCACATCATCATATCTCAAAACTATTACTAAGAATCAAGTTTATTTTGTCCAATGATCTTCATGAAAGTTTTTATTATATCCTTCTTGGATATCTATCACTTGGGCACGAATTTTCATATGTTGCTTTTGATAAGCTCAAAAAATATAAGTGAAGATCATGAGCATAATTTTTCTTTCTCTCAAAATAGTTAGTGAAGCAAGAGAGAATTTCTTGAAAATTTTATTGACTCTCAAATAAATCTAAGTGAAGCAAGAGAGCATTTCTTCAAAAATACTAAAGCACACCGTGCTAAAAAATATATAAGTGAAGCACTAGAGCAAGTCCATAGCTCATAAAAAATTTAAGTGAAGCATAGAGAGCAATTCTAACAAGTCATGACATAATTTTGGCTCTCTCAAATAGGTATTTCCAGCAAGGAATCAAGACTTAAAACACAAAATAAAACAAGCAAAGACTCATATCAAACAAGACGCTCCAAGCAAAACACATAGTATGTGACGAATAAAAATATAGCTTCGAGTAAAATACCGATGGTTGTTAGAAGAAAGAGGGGATGCCACTCGGGGGCATCCCCAAGCTTAGTTGCTTGCTCTCTTTTGGATAATAGCAGGGGATGCCGGGGCATCCCCAAACTTAGGCTCTTCATACTCCTTATTCCTTCATCCATCGTAAGATAACCCAAAACTTGAAAACTTCAATCACATAAAACTCAACAAAACCTTCATGAGATCCGTTAGTATAAGAAAAATAAATCACTACTATAAGTGTTGTATCAAACCAATTCATATTTTGTTCTTGCATTATATATACTGTATTCCAACTTTTCTATGGCAAAAACTCATCAAAGAAAACTATAGAGCCATCAAAACAAGCACACAACGCAAAGAAAAAAGAATCTGTCAAAACAAAACACTCGGTAGCAATCTGACTATTTCAAATACTTGTGTAACTCGAAAAATTCTGAAAAATTAGGACTGCCTGAGAAATTTGTATATTGATCTACTGCAAAAGGAATGGATATTTTATCGCTCTCTGGTTAAAAATGAGAATTATTTTCGCGAGTGCAAAAGTTTCTGTTTTTTCAGCAAGATCAAACAACTGTCACCCAAGAAGATCCTAAAGGTTTTACTTGGCACAAACAATAATTAAAACATAAAAAATACAATCATAATAGTATCATAATTGTGCAAACACTCAAAAACAGGAAGCAAAAAGAAAAAATAAATTTTATTCATTGGGTTGCCTCCCAAGAAGCGCTATAGTTTTACGTCCTTAGCTAGGCATAAAGCAAGGATCTATGTTTTGTCTTCCGACGTTTTGGCAACTTTTGTAAGGGTTTTAGCAAATCCGGGAGGCTCTTTATGCTTCCCCAAATTCTCCGGAAAAGAAACCATCTTTAGATCCAAAATATCCAATCGCTTGTTACAAAGAGTAATCAAGGTATTCATGCGATTGATACTACCATTGAGGTGTTTGAGGGGTTCATTATATTTCTGTATTTCAACCATATGTTTATGTAAATCACCAAGTTTGTTCAACATTTGAACTCCCTCAGGGGTGAAAGAAAACCCCTTCTTTTGTGGTGGAACTCCCAAAATCCCTTCTAAAATTTCATAGGCAGCATTGGCATCAAGCTCAATAAAATTCTCTTTGGCAGCAAAATCTAGGAGTTGTCTATGATGCAAAGCCAATCCTATGTTAAAATTATGAAGCAAGATATTAGCTTCCCCCTTTAAATTGCAAATACGATAAGATTCCATAAGCCTATACCAAGCATCTTTCAAATTTTCTCCTTGTCTTTGCCTGAAGTAAAGAACTTCAAAATCAGGTGACAAAGGAGGAGTAGGCACACTATCCATTATGACTAGGAAGCGAAAACACAGATAGATCTGACGAGAAAACGGCGAACGAAAAAGAGGGGCGAATAAAACGGCAAATTTTGGGAAGTGGGAGGGGAGGAAAACGAGACCCAAATGGCAAATAATGCAAATTGCAAGGAGATGAGATTTGTGATTAGGAACCTGGTATATGTTGAAGATCCTCCCGGGCAACAGCGCCATAAATTCCTTTTGATGTCGGCTAGGACTACGTCGGTATTTCCCAAAAGAGGAAGGGACGATGCAGCACATCGACGGTAGGTATTTCCCTCAGTGAAGAAACCAAGGTTATCGAACCAGTAGGAGAACCAAGCAACACAACATAAACAATCCCTGCACACAAACAACAACCACTCGCAACCCGACGTGTTAAAGGGGTTGTCAATCCCTTTTGGGTAACGGCGCCAGAAATTGGTGCGTGGATGGGATAAAGTTGTAATAGATTGAATAAATATATCGCAAATAGAATAAAGTGCATAAAAGTATTTTTTGTATTTTTGAATTAATAGATCTGAAAATAAATGGCAAATAAAAGTAGATCGCAAAGGCAAATATATGAGAAAGAGACCCCGGGGCCGTAGGTTTCGCTAGTGGCTTCTCTCGAGAAAATAGCAAATGGTGGATAAACAAATTACGGTTGGGCAATTGATAGAACTTCAAATAATCATGACGATATCCAGGCAATGATCATTACATAGGCATCACATCCAAGATTAGTAGACCGGCTCCTGCCTGCATCTACTACTATTACTCCACACATCGACCGCTATCCAGCATGCATCTAGTGTATTAAGTTCATGGAGAAACGGAGTAATGCACTAAGAAAGATGACATGATGTAGACAAGATCTATCTATGTAGAGATAGACCCCATCATTTTATCCTTAGTAGGAACGATACATACGTGTCGGTTCCCCTTCTGTCACTGGGATCAAGCATCGTAAGATCGAACCCACTACAAAGCACCTCTTTCCATTGCAAGATAAATATATCAAGTTGGCTAAACAAAAACCCAAACGCCGGAGAAGAAATACGAGGCTATAAGAGATCATGCATAAAAGAGATCAAAGAAACTCAAATACTTTCATGGATATAAAAAGATAGATCTGATCATAAACTCAAAGTTCATCCGATCCCAACAAACACACCGCAAAAAGAGTTACATCATATGGATCTCCAAGAGACCATTGTATTGAGAATTCAGCGAGAGAGAGGAATCCATCTAGCTACTAACTATGGACCCGAAGGTCTATAAAGAACTATTCACGCATCATCGAAGAGGCATCAATGAAGGTGGTGAACCCCATCCGAGATGGTGTCTAGATTGGATCTGGTGGTTCTAGACACTGCGGCGGCTGGATCAATATTTCGTCAACTCCCCTAGGGTTTTAGGAATATTGGGGTATGTATAGAGCAAAGAGGCGGTTCGGGGGGCACCCGAGGTGGGCACAACCCACCAGGGCACGCTTGGGCCTCCTGGCGCGCCCTGGTGGGTTGTGCTCTCCTTGGAGCACCCCCAGGCATATCCAGGGCCCATTAGGTGTCTTCTGGTCCATAAAAAATCTCCGTAAATTTTCATGGCATTTGGACTCTGTTTGGTACTGATTTTCTGCGATGTAAAAAACATGGAAAAAACAACAACTGTCACTTGGCACTATGTCAATAGGTTAGTACCAAAAAATGACTATAAAATGATTATAAAACATCCAAGATTGATAATATAACATCAAGGAACAATAAAAAATTATAGATACGTTGGAGACGTATTAAGCATCGCCGGACTATATGATTTTGTACGGATAACTTTCTTTGGGCGTGTTATTTTGAGAAGACATGATTGTTTTATTAGTATGCTTGAAGTATTATTGCTTTTGTGTCAATATAAAACTTTTTTTGAATCTTATGGATCAGAACATTCATGCCACCATAAGGAAGATTACATTGATAAATATATTAGGTAGCATTCACACTTCAGAAATTATTTCTTTTATCATTTACCTACTCGAGGATGAGCGGGAATTAAGCTTGGGGATGATGATACGTCTCCAACATATCTATAATTTATGATATAGGCTTCCTAGAAGGTTTGGCAAGCACATTTTTAACAATGGCACTCTAGGAACAATATTAAGGAATTTGTTCTCAGTGATAGGTACCTTTATCAATTTGATGAAGTTGTGATGCATGCTATGTGACGCCCCAAGACCGGCGCTCGAGATGCCTTCCATGGATTCCAAGATTCATCGTGTCATTTGTTTGGTTCGTTGCATTCATCTTTGCATCATGTGCATTGCATCATGTCATCTTGCACCCGTTTTTTTAAAACTTAGCTAAATAAATTGCATGGATCTTTGATCCATTTAAACCGAGGGAATTCACAGTGATTTCTCTTTACGACATATCCTCCCAACATTTAGGGAGCTACTACAAATATTCCATTGATTTCGAAATTACCCATGAACTCACTTGCATTTCAATTCCACACCTCTTCTGCCTCAAGTTGCACCTCCAAACTTTGCCAACAATTCTTTTCCCATTTATCGAGGCTCCTCCTAAATTCTCAATATTTTTGGACCTACCGAATACCCACTTCTTATTCAAACTCATTTGAATTTAATTCAAATGAGTTCGAATCCAATCTTCACACACATACTCACTTCTATTTTCTTGGATCAAGCTCATTTATATGAGTTCGGGAAAAAATATCCGCATGCTCAAATTCTTTCCCTATCCCCCTCTTCCTTTTCTTCTCTCTAATGCTTTTCTATTAAAGGAAATAAGAGAGAGGGAGAAGAGAGTCCAGCCCAGCTGGGCCTCCCAGTAGCCAACCAATTCGGCCCAAGGCCCATCTACACCTATAACCCTAGCCTGATCCCCTCGCAGCATCTCCACCCTCTCGATCTATCCCTCTCGTTCCCGTGCCCGCCGCCACACCTGCATCGCGCCCGATCCCATCACCCGCTCGACCTCTTTCTTCGTCCTGATCGAGAACAGAAGCGCCGCCGAGCCCTCGTGCCCATGAACGTCCTCCGCCGCCCGCCTCCGTTCACCGATGTCCGTCGCCGCGGGACCTTCCCTCGCATCGCTCCTCTGCTTCCATGCCGCGCGCCACCCAAGCCACTCACTGCTTCCGCCACCCTCCATCGCCGAGCTTGGCCCGGCCTCAGACATGGCGCTCGGCCGCCCCTTGTCCCGCCTGCGCCGGCGACCAACAGCAGGTCGCTGCTCCGCACCGTCTGTGTCTTCTCCGTCGCTGGACTGCTGCCTCCGCCGCGCCCTTCCATCCTTTCGTCTCCCTGGTGGCCGGACGCCTCGACCTCCTCTGCAAGGACAAGCCGCCGCCACGGCAAGTCCCCTGCTCCGGCATCCTACACCTCCCCTTGCCAGATCCGTGCCTCTCCGCCATTCCTCATCGTCCCGACGCCCCTCGCCTCATCGAGCGACCTGGTCATCTCCCGTTGTCGCCATCCTCCTGCCATGGCGCGGTTGTGCCCGAAGAGTCACCCGTGCCGTCCACATTGAGCAGCCGCTCGATCGCCTGCGTTGACTGCTCGTGCCGCGTCACCCCATGGGCCACTACTTCACGGGCAGCCCTAGGCCCCATGGCCACCACCGAGACCCTCAAATCCTGTACCCGGAGCCCAAGTCTGAAGACTGCGTGGATGTGCATCTCACTTGTGCCACGTTGGATCGTCAAGACCATTTCGGGATTCGCCAAGTATCACTACGCCCGGAGACCACGGATCTGTGAAATTCCACTACCGTCGCCGTGGATCAGACAAGTTCGCGAGTATGACTACTTCCCACGACGACCTTGTACCACTATCGTCGCAATACTGCGAGTACCTCTACCGTCATCATGTACCACTACTTCCCTCAACGAACTTGATCCGTTTTGAGAACGCACGCTTCGAAGGTATAACCTTGAGACAACGCCCGTGAACGAATGCATGTGTTTGGCCGTGTTCGATTTGTCCCTCGTATGCCTTGCCACCGACATGTGGGAACCCGGCATCCGGGATCACCCCACCATCCTTGCATAATACGCTCCTGTCACACTTCTTTTGCACCGGTCTCTCAACGAGTTACGGGAATCGATATGTGAAGAAAATATGCCCTAGAGGCAATAATAAAGTTATTATTTATTTCCTTATATCATGATAAATGTTTATTATTCATGCTAGAATTATATTAACCGGAAACATAATACACGTGTGAATACATAGACAAACAGAGTGTCACTAGTATGCCTCTACTTGACTAGCTCGTTGATCAAAGATGGTTATGTTTCCTAAGCATAGACATTAGTTGTCATTTGATTAACGGGATCACATCATTAGGAGAATGATGTGATTGACTTGACCCATTCCGTTAGCTTAGCATTTGATCGTTTAGTTTGTTGCTATTGCTTCCTTCATGACTTATACATGTTTCTATGACTATGAGATTATGCAACTCCTGTTTACTGGAGGAACACTTTGTGTGCTACCAAACGTCACAACGTAACTGGGTGATTATAAAGATGCTCTACAGGTGTCTCCGAAGGTACTTGTTGGGTTGGCGTATTTCGAGATTAGGATTTGTCACTCCGATTGTCGAAGAGGTATCTCTGGGCCCTCTCGGTAATGCACATCACCTAAAACTTGCAAACATTGCAACTAATGAGTTAGTTGCGGGATGATGTGTTACAGAACGAGTAAAGAGACTTGCCAGTAACGATATTGAACTTGGTATTGAGATACCGACGATCGAATCTCGGGCAAGTAACATACCGATGACAAAGGGAACAACGTATGTTGTTATGCGATTTGACCGATAAAGATCTTCGTAGAATATGTAGGAGCCAATATGAGCATCCAGGTTCCGCTATTGGTTATTGACTGGAGACGTGTCTCGGTCATGTCTACATAGTTCTCGAACCCGTAGGGTCCGCACGCTTAAAGTTCGATGACGGTTATATTATGAGTTTATGTGTTTTGATGTACCGAAGGAGTTCGGAGTCCCGGATGAGATCAGGGACATGACGAGGAGTCTCGAAATGGTCGAGACGTAAAGATCGATATATTGGACGACTATATTCGGACTTCGGAAAGGTTCCGAGTGATTCGGGTATTTTTCGGAGTACCGAAGAGTTATGGGAATTCGCCAGGGAGTATATGGACCTTATTGGGCCATACGGGAATAGAGGAGAGAGGCCAAAAGGAAGGAGGCCTACGCCCCCCCCCTCTGGTCCGAATTGGATAAGGGGTGCAACCCCCTTTTTCCTTCTCCCTCTCCTCCTCTTTCCTTCACTCCTACTCCAACAAGGAAAGGAGGAGTCCTACTCCCGGTGGGAGTAGGACTCCCCCCTTGGCGCGCCCTCCTCCTAGGACGGCCACCCCCCTTGCTCCTTTATATACAGGGGCAGGGGGGCACCTCTAGACACAATAATTGATCTTTTGATCTCTTAGCTGTGTGCGGTGCCCCCCTCCACCATAATCCACCTCGGTCATATCGTAGCGGTGCTTAGGCGAAGCCCTCTGTCGGTAGAACATCAATATCGTCACCACGCCGTCGTGCTGACGAAACTCTCCCTCAACACTCGGCTGGATCGGAGTTAGAGGGACGTCATCGAGCTGAACGTGTGCTGAACTCGGAGGTGCCGTGCGTTCGGTACTTGGATCGGTCGGATCGTGAAGACGTACGACGACATCAACTGCGTTGTGCTAACGTTTCTGCTTTTGGTCTACGAGGGTACGTGGACAACACTCTCCCCTCTCGTTGCTATGCATCACCATAATCTTACGTGTGCGTAGGAATTTTTTTGAAATTACTACGTTCCCCAACAGTGGCATCCGAGCCTGGTTTTATGCGTAGATGTCATATGCACGAGTAGAACACAAGTGAGTTGTGGGCAATATAAGTCATACTGCTTACCAGCATGTCATTGGTGCGGCGGTATTGTTGCATGAAGCGGCCCAGACCGACATTACGCGTACGCTTACGCGAGACTGGTTCTACCGACGTGCTTTGCACACAAGTGGCTGGCGGGTGTCAGTTTCTCCAATTTTAGTTGAACCAAGTGTGGCTACGCCCGGTCCTTGCGAAGGTTAAAACAGCACCAACTTGACAAACTATCATTGTGGTTTTGATGCGTAGGTAAGAACAGTTCTTGCTAAGCCCGTAGCAGCCACGTAAAACTTGCAACAACAAAGTAGAGGACGTCTAGCTTGTTTTTGCAGGGCATGTTGTGATGTGATATGGTTAAGACGTGATGAGATATAAGTTGTTGTATAAGATGATCATGTTTTGTTGAAGTTATCGGCAACTGGCAGAAGCCTTATGGTTGTCTCTTTATTGCATAAGATGCAAGTGCCAAATAATTGCTTTACTTTATCGCTATGCGATAGCAATAGTTGCAAGAGCAATAGTTGGCGAGACGACCATGTGACGACACATTGATATAGATCAAGATAATGGAGATCATGGTGTCATGCCAGTGACGATGAAAATCATGACGATGCTTTGGAGATGGAAATCAAAGGCACAAGATGATGATGGCCATATCATGTCACATATTTTGATTGCATGTGATGTTTATCTTTTTTACATCTTATTTTGCTTAGTTCGGCGGTAGCATTATAAGATGATCTCTCACTAAAATAAAAGTGTTCTCCCTGAGTATGCATCGTTGCCAAAGTTCGTCGTGCCCAGACACCACGTGATGATCGGGTGTGATGAGCTCTACGTCCATCTACAACGGGTGCAAGCCAGTTTTGCACACGCAGAATACTCAGGTTAAACTTGACGAGCCTAGCATATGCAGATATGGCCTCGGAACAGTGAGACCGAAAGGTCGAGCGTGAATCATATAGTAGATATGGTAACATAATGATGTTCACCATTGAAAGCTACTCCATTTCACGTGATGATCGGTTATGGTTTAGTTGATTTGGATCACGTGATCATTTAGATGATTAGAGGGATGTCTATCTAAGTGAGAGTTCTTAAGTAATATGATTAATTGAACTTTAATTTATCATGAACTTAGTCCTGGTAGTATTAGCATATCTATGTTGTAGATCAATAGCTCGCGATGTTGCTCCCCGTTTAATTTTTATATGTTCCTAGAGAAAACTAAGTTGAAAAATGTTAGTAGCAATGATACGGATTGGATCCGTGATCTGAGGATTATCCTCATTGCTGCACAGAAGGATTATATCCTTGATGCATCGCTAGGTGACAAACCTATTGCAGGAACAGATGCAGATGTTATGAACGTTTGGCTAGCTCAATATGATGACTACTTGATAGTTTAGTGCACCATGCTTAAACGGCTTAGAATCGGGACTTCAAAGACGTTTTGAACGTCATGGACCATATGAGATGTTCCAGGAGTTGAAGTTAATATTTCAAGTAAATACCCGAGTTGAGAGATATGAAGTCTCCAACAAGTTCTATAGCTAAAAGATGGAGGAGAATAGCTCAAGCAGTGAGCATGTGCTCAGATTGTCTGGGTACTACAATCGCTTGAATCAAATGGGAGTTAATCTTCCAGATAAGATAGTGATTGGCAGAATTCTCTAGTCACCATCACCAAGTTAGTAGAACTTCATGATGAACTATAATATGCAAGGGATAACGGAAATGATTCCCAAGCTCTTTGTGATGCTGAAATCGACGAAGGTAGAAATCAAGAAAAGCATCAAGTGTTGATGGTAAACAAAACCACTAGTTTCAAGTAAAGGGACAAAGGGAAGAAAGGGGAACTTCAAGAAGAACGGCAAACAAGTTGTTGCTCAAGTGAAAAAACCCAAGTCTGGACCTAAGCGTGAAACTGAGTGCTTCTACTGCAAAGGGACTGGTCATTGGAAGCGGAACTACCCCAAGTAATTGGCGGATAAGAAGGATGGCAAAGTGAACATAGGTATATTTGATATACATGTTATTGATGTGTACTTTACTAATGTTTATAGCAACCCCTTAGTATTTGATACTAGTTCAGTTGCTAAGAATAGTAACTCGAAACGGGAGTTGCAGAATGAAGAGAGACTAGTTAAGGGTGAAGTGACGATGTGTATTGGAAATAGTTCCAAGATTGATATGATCATCATCGCACACTCTCTATACCTTCGGGATTAGTGTTGAACCTAAATACGTGTTATTTGGTGTTTGCATTGAGCATGAATATGATTTGATCATGTTTATTGCAATATGATTATTCATTTAAGTAAGAGAATAAATTGTTGTTCTGTTTACATATATGGTTACACACCCAATGAAAATGGTTTGTTGGATCTCGATCGTAGTGATACACATTTTCATAATATTGAAGCCAAAAGATGCAAAGTTAATAATGATAGTGCAACTTATTTATGGCACTGCCGTTTAGGTCATATTGGTGTAAAGTGCATGAAGAAAATCCATGCGGATGGGCTTTTGGAATCACTTGATTATGAATCAGTTGATGCTTGCGAACAGTGCCTCATGGGCAAGATGACTAAGACTCCGTTCTCCGGAACAATGGAGCAAGCAACTGACTTATTGGAAATAATACATACTGATGTATGCAGTCCGATGAATGTTAAGGCTCGCGGCGGGTATCGTTATTTTCTGACCTTCACAGATGATTTGAGCAGATATGGGTATATCTACTTGATGAAACATAAGTCTGAAACATTTGAAAAGTTCAAAAACTTCAGATGAAGTGGAAAATCATCGCGACAAGAAAATAAAGTTTCTACGATCTGATCGCAGAGACAAATATTTGAGTTACGAGTTTGGTCTTCAATAAAAACAATGTGGAATAGTTTCACAAAATCGTGCCACCTGGAACACCACAGCATAATGGTGTGTCCAAACGTCATAACCGTACTATTATTGGATATAGTGCAATCTATGATGTTTCTTACCGATTAACCACTATAGTTTTGAGGTTATGCATTAGAGACAGCTACAATCACGTTAAATAGGGCACCATCTAAATCCGTTGAGACGACACCGTATTAACTATGGTTTGGCAAGAAACCTAAGTTGTCGTTTCTTAAAGTTTGAGGTTGCAATGCTTATGTGAAAAAGTTTCAACCTGATAAGCTCAAACCCAAATCGGAGAAGTGCGTCTTCATAGGATACCCAAAAGAAAATGTTGGGTACACCTTCTATCACAGATCCGAAGGCAAGATATTCGTTGCTAAGAATGGATCCTTTCTAGAGAAGGAGTTTCTCTCAAAAGAAGTGAGTGGGAGGAAAGTAGAACTTGATGAGGTAACTGTACCTGCTCCCTTATTGGAAGGTAGTTCATCACAGAAATATGTTCCTGTGACTACTACACCAATTAGTGAGGAAGCTAATGATGATGATCATGTAACTTTAGATCAAGTTGCTACCGAACCTCGTAGGTAAACCAGAGTGAGATCTGCACCAGAGTGGTACGGAAATCCTGTTCTGGAGGTCATGTTACTTGACCATGACGAGCCTACGAACTATGAGGAAGCGATGATGAGCCCAGATTCCACGAAATGGCTTGAGGCCATGAAATCTGAGATGAGATCCATGTATGAGAACAAAGTATGGACTTTGATTGACTTGCCCATTGATCGGTGAGCCATTGAGATTAAATGGATCTTCAAGAGGAAGACGGACGTTGATAGTAGTGTTACTATCTACAAAGCTAGAATTGTCGCAAAAGGTTTTCGACAAGTTCAAGGTGTTGACTACGATGAGAGTTTCTCACTCGTATCTATGCTTAAGTCTGTCTGAATCATGTTAGCAATTGCCGCATTTTATGAAATCTGGCAAATGGATAAACAAAACTACATTCCTTAATGGATTTATTAAAGAAGAGTTGTATATGATGCAACCAGAAGGTTTTGTCAATCCTAAAGGTACTAACAAAATATGCAAGCTCCAGCGATCCATCTATGGACTGGTGCAAGCATCTCGGAGTTGGAATATACGCTTTGATAAGTTGATCAAAGCATATAGTTTTATACAGACTTGCGGTGAAGCCTGTATTTACGAGAAAGTGAGTGGGAGCACTACATCATTTCTGATAAGTATATGTGAATGCCATATTATTGATCAGAGATAATGTAGAATTATTCTGCAAAGCATAAAGGAATGTTTGAAAGGAGTTTTTCAAAGAAAGACCTCGGTGAAGCTGCTTACATATTGAGCATCAAGATCTATAGAGATAGATCAAGACGCTTGATAAGTTTTTCAATGAGTACATACCTTGACAAGTTTTTGAATTAGTTCAAAATGGAACAGCCAAAGAAGGAGTTCTTGCCTGTGTTACAAGGTGTGAAGTTGAGTAAGACTCAAAACCCGACCACGGTAGAAGATAGAGAGAGAATGAAAGTCATTCCCTATGCCTCAGCCATAGGTTCTATAAAGTATGCCATGTTTTGTACCAGACCTATTGTATACCCTGCCCTGAGTTTGGCAAGGGAGTACAATAGTGATCTAGGAGTAGATCACTGGACATTGGTCAAAATTATCCTTAGTGGAATAAGGATATATTTCTCGATTATGGAGGTGACAAAAGGTTCGTCATAAAGGGTTACGTCAATGCAAGTTTTGACACTGATCCAGATGACTCTAAATCTCAATCTGGATACATATTGAAAGTGGGAGCAATTATCTAGAGTAGCTCTGTGCAGAGCATTGTTGACATAGAAATTTGCAAAATACTTACGGATCTGAATGTGGCAGACCCGTTGACTAAACTTCTCTCACAAGCAAAACATGATCACACCTCAATATTCTTTGGGTGTTAATCACATAGCGATGTGAACTAGATTATTGACTCTAGTAACCCTTTGGGTGTTGGTCACATGTCGATGTGAACTATGGGTGTTAATCACATGGTGATGTGAACTATTGGTATTAAATCACATGGCGATGTGAACTAGATAATTGACTCTAGTGCAAGTGGGACACTGAAGGAAATATGCCCTAGAGGCAATAATAAAGTTATTATTTATTTCCTTATATCATGATAAATGTTTATTATTCATGCTAGAATTGTATTAACCGGAAACATAATACATGTGTGAATACATAGACAAACAGAGTGTCACTAGTATGCCTCTACTTGACTAGCTCGTTGATCAAAGATGGTTATGTTTCCTAACCATAGACATGAGTTTTCATTTGATTAACGGGATCACATCATTAGGAGAATGATGTGATTGACTTGACCCATTCCATTAGCTTAGCACTTGATCATTTAGTTTGTTGCTATTGCTTTCTTCATGACTTATACATGTTCCTATGACTATGTGATTATGCAACTCCCGTTTACCGGAGGAACACTTTGTGTGCTACCAAACGTCACAACGTAACTGGGTGATTATAAAGGTGCTCTACAGGTGTCTCCGAAGGTACTTGTTGGGTTGGCGTATTTCGAGATTAGGATTTGTCACTCCGATTATCGGAGAGGTATCTCTGGGCCCTCTCGGTAATGCACATCACCTAAGCCTTGCAAGCATTGCAACTAATGAGTTAGTTGCGGGATGATGTGTTACGGAACGAGTAAAGAGACTTGTCGGTAACGAGATTGAACTTGGTATTGAGATACTGACGATCGAATATCGGGCAAGTAACATACCGATGATAAAGGGAACAACGTATGTTGTTATGCGGTTTGACCGATAAAGATCTTCGTAGAATATGTAGGAGCCAATATGAGCATCCAGGTTCCGCTATTGGTTATTGACTGGAGACGTGTCTCGGTCATGTCTACATAGTTCTCGAACCCGTAGGGTCCGCACGCTTAAAGTTCGATGACGGTTATATTATGAGTTTATGTGTTTTGATGTACCAAAGGAGTTCGGAGTCCCGGATGAGATCGGGGACATGACGAGGAATCTCGAAATGGTCGAGACGTAAAGATCGATATATTGGACGACTATATTCGGACTTCGGAAATGTTCCGAGTGATTCGGGTATTTTTAGGAGTACCGGAGAGTTACGAGAATTCGCCGGGGAGTATATGGGCCTTATAGGGCCATACGGGAATAGAGGAGAGAGGCCAAAAGGAAGGAGGCCTGCGCCCCCCCTCTGGTCCGAATTGGACAAGGGGTGCAGCCCCCTTTTTCCTTCTCCCTCTCCTCCTCTTTCCTTCACTCCTACTCCAACAAGGAAAAGAGGAGTCCTACCCCCGGTGGGAGTAGGACCCCCCCCTTGGCGCGCCCTCCTCCTAGGCCGGCCACCTCCCCCCTTGCTCCTTTATATACAGGGGCAGGGGGGCACCTCTAGACACAACAATTGATCTCTTGATCTCTTAGCCGTGTGCGGTGCCCCCCTCCACCATAATCCACCTCGGTCATATCGTAGCTGTGCATAGGCAAAGCCCTGCGTCGGTAGAACATCAACATCGTCACCACGCCGTCGTGCTGACGAAACTCTCCCTCAACACTCGGCTGGATCGGAGTTAGAGGGACGTCATCAAGCTGAACGTGTGCTGAACTCGGAGGTGCCGTGCGTTCGGTACTTGGATCGGTCGGATCGTGAAGACGTACGACTACATCAACCATGTTGTGCTAACGCTTCCGCTTTCGGTCTACGAGGGTACGTGGACAACACTCTCCCCTCTCGTTGCTATGCATCACCATGATCTTGCGTGTGCATATGAACTTTTTTGAAATTACTACGTTCCCCAACAATATGTTGCCTTGGCACCATTTCCGTTGTAGTTGCCGTGGCACCCCTTTCGTTTCGTCATGGTGAAAAATGCTTCATAACATGCTCATGTCACCATTTTCATAATTTGCATAAAACTTGTACATGTCATCCGCATCATGATAACAATATTTAAAATATTTAAAATTGTGTTTGCATTAAATTGCTAAATGACATAGGGATTTACCGGAATTGTTGTTTATTGTTCCGACCTCATTTAAACTTGCCAAAATAGTTAGTTTAGTTATGCCTCACCTCTTGCCATGTTAAGAACATTTAAACATGTTGAGTTCATAACAAGAACGAACTAAATAATTGAATGTGGTTTTTCGTCAATATGCAACTCGTTGTATATTGAACTCCACTTAACTTGTAGTATTGTTTGTTGCACTTTGCCCTGGCATGATTCATTAAACCGGACATGCATCATACTTGATTGTGCATCATGCCATGATTATGCTTGCTTGTTTACTATGTCGTTTGCTTCTTTCCGGTGGGGCTTCTCCTTCCGGTTACGTTGCGATTGTGACGATCCATTCGACTACGTTGGTTTGTCTTCTTCATGGACTGGGTCTTCTTCCTAGCAGGATTTCAGGCAAGATGACCGTCACCTTGGATCTCACTACTATCTTTGCTTTGCTAGTTGTCTCGGTGTTATCACTGTGTCGCGCTACCTACCACTTGGTTATCAAGCCTCCCAAATTGCCATGATAGCCTCTAACCTCCCCCCTTCCCAGCAAACCATTGTTTGCCTATATTACCGCTTTGCTCAGCCCCTTTTATAGCGTTGCTAGTTGCAGGTGCAGTTTGTTCCATGTTAGGACATGGATATCATGGGATATCACAATATCTCTTATTTAATTAATGCACATATATACTTGGTAAAGGGTGGAAGGCTCGCCTTTTGCCTGGTGTTTTGTTCCACTCTTGTCGCCCTAGTTTCCGTCATATCGGTGTTATGTTTCTTGATTTTGCGTCCCTAACACGATGAGGGTTTATGGGCCCCTCTTGACAGTTCGCTTTGAATAAAACTCTTCCAGCAAGGCACAACATTGGTTTTAACATTTGCCCAACCTAATAACTAAACATGATAATAAATTTGACGCATAGGGAGTTAGCGCTACCCGAGGTTCGCTATTCAACCTAATACAGGGGGGCCAGTGCTGATGGTGTTGGTCCCAAACTAGAGCAGCTTGTGGCGCCGTTGATGTCTACTACACAACCTTCTTCTTGTAGACGTTGTTGGGCCTCCAAGTGCAGAGGTTTGTAGGACAGAGCAAATTTCCCACAAGTGTGACCTAAGGTTTATCAATCCGTGGGAGGCATAGGATGAAGATGGTCTCTCTCAAACAACCCTGCAACCAAATAACAAAGAGTCTCTTGTGTCCCCAACACACCCAATACAATGGTAAATTGTATAGGTGCACTAGTTCGGCGAAGAGATGGTGATACAAGTGCAATATGGATAGTAGATATAGGTTTTTGTAATCTGGAAATATAAAAACAGCAAGGTAACTAATGATAAAAGTGAGCACAAACGGTATTGCAATGTGTTGAAATAAGGCATATGGTTCATACTTTCACTAGTGCAAGTTCTCTCAACAAAAATAACATAATTGGATCATATAACTATCCCTCAACATGCAACAAAGAGTCACTCCAAAGATAAGCACGTGCAAGACATACATCAAGTGTTCTCAAGTTGATCACCAAAACGTACATCAAGTGGATCACATGATATCCCATTGTCACCACAGATAAGCATGTGCAAGACATACATCAAGTGTTCTCAAATCCTTAAAGACTCAATCAGATAAGATAACTTCAAAGGGAAAACTCAATCCATTACAAGAGAGTAGAGGGGGATAAACATCATAAGATCCAACTATAATAGCAAAGCTTGCGATACATCAAGATCGTATCACCTCAAGAACACGAGAGAGAGAGAGAGAGAGAGAGAGAGAGAGAGATCAAACACATAGCTACTGGTACATACCCTCAGCCCCGAGGGTGAACTACTCGCTCCTCGTCATGGAGAGCGCCGGGATGATGAAGATGGCCAACGGTGAGGGATCCCCCCCTCCGGTAGGGTGCCGGAATTGGTCTATATTGGTTTTCGGTGGCTACGGAGGCTTCTGGCGGCGGAACTCCCGATCTATTCTGCTCCCCGATATTTTTAGAGTATATTGATATATATAGGCGAAAGAAGTCGGTCAGGGGAGCCACGAGGGGCCCATGAGGTAGGGGGGCGTGCCCGGGGGGTAGGGCGCCCCCACCCTCGTGGTGGCCTCGGGACTCTTCTGGCCCAGCTCCGGTACTATGTGGGCTTCTTCTCGTCCAAAAAAGATCTTCGTGAAGTTTCAGGTCAATTGGACTCCATTTGGTTTTCCTTTTCTGCGATACTCAAAATCAACGAAAAAACAAAAACTGGCACTGGGCTCTAGGTTAATAGGTTAGTCCCAAAATTCATAGAAAATAGCATATTAATGCATATAAAACATCCAAGGTTGATAATATAATAGCATGGAACAATCAAAAATTATAGATACGTTGGAGACGTATCAGCCGCCCCTTGGCAACTTGGGGTATTTCGGTCGCTGTAACCATAGCTCATCCATCGTGGCATAAGACGAGAAACGCGCGGCTACTATCAGGGTGTCGGCACGTCGGGAGGTCTTGCTAGACTTGTTTTACCATTATCGAAATGTCTTGTGCACTGGGATTCCGAGTCTGATCGAAGGACCCTGAGATGGAGGATTGTCTCCGCGGATCGTGAGCTTGTCATGGGCTAAGTTGGGACACCCCTACAGGGTTTAAACTTTCGAGATCCGCGTCTTCAGTTATGTGGCAGATGGGAATTTTTAATATCCGGTTGTAGAGAACTTGACACCAGATCCGAATTAAAATACACCAACCACGTGTGTAACCGTGACCGTCTCTTTTCGAGTGAGTTCGAAAAGAGAATACGGTGGGGTTATGTTTGAACGTAAGTAGTTTAGGATCACTTCTTGATCATTACTAGTTTGCGACCATTGCGTAGTTTCTCATCTTACTCTTATACTCGTAAGTTATCCACCATACAATGCTTAGCCGCTTGCTGCAACCTCACCACTTATCCATTCCATACCCATTAAGATTTGCTAGTCTTGATACCCATGGTAATGCTATTGCTAAGTCCTCGTGGGTCACAGATTACTACAACAACAGTTGCAGGTACAAGTAATACAATGATCATGGCGCGAGTGCGATGATTGCTTGTTTTGGAGTTCTTCTTCTGCTTCTTCTTCGATCAAGGGATAGGCTCCGGGTCGGGGAGCCTGGGATTAGCAGGGTGGATATTGTTCTTATTTTTTGTTTGATTTCATCCGTAGTCGGATCCTTCTCTTCTGTATGATGATTGCTATGTATTGATGTAATTCATGTATTCATGTTTTAGCTTGTGGCGAGTGTAAGCCTTTATCTTGTATTCTCATCTATTCAGTACATGGTATGTTGTAATGATATCCACCTTGCTATGCGCTCGAAATGCGATTGTGCCCCGATCATGAATTCATCACATGATTAGGATAGAATCGCATCTATTCAGTACATGGTATGTTGTAATGATATCCACCTTGCTATGCACTCAAAATGCGATTGTGCCTCGATCATGAATTCATCACGTGATTGGGATAGAATCGCATCTTGTGCTACATGCTAATCATTTTTAAATCATCCTTATCCCTACTAGATGTGGCACCATTATCTTTAGGAACACACATAAGCTTAGGATTTCTGTTTGGAGGAGTCCTTTCAATAGTTCTAATGGAAGAAAAAGCTGAACCCAAATTACTAATGATTTCTTCCAATTAATCAATTCTAGCAGTACTTTGTTCTACTCTCTCGGTGATTATTGGTTCTTTTTTCCTTTAACATCTTTAATGTGGTTCCTACTGTTGAGCCAAATTTAGTAACTTGATTATGAACCTTCTTGTCTAGATTTTCAATATGTTTAACAGTGGACATTTTATTTTCATTAATTTCTAACCTTCGCATAACATGTTTCAAGTCAATGTTGTTTCATTTATAGTAATAGGTGGTGATCCCACTAAATTTCCCATGGCATTGAAAGCATATATAGGGTGACTACTTAGAAATTTTCCTCTGGTAATAATATCAAGCACAAATCTATACCAAATAGTAACACCCACATAAAAATTGCAAATAAGAATAGTAGTGGATTGTTTACGAGTTGATCTATTTTGAGCACCACAAATCCTATACCAAGCATATTTTAAAATTTCTCCCCCTCTTTGTTTAAAATTAAGGACTTCATTTTCAGGGATACAAGTAACAAGTGAAGAACTAGCCATAGTAGCAAAACAAGCAAGCAAGCAAAATAAAATATTTTTCTATTTTTATTTTTTAGAGAAGTGGAGGGATATGAAAAAGAGAAGGCAAGTAAAAGAAATTAAAAAGTAGAACAAGTAAATAATAATGTGTATGAAGGAACCTGGAAGTGTTTGATGATGTCTCCCCGGCAATGGAAAAAGGAAATCTTTCTGCTACTTGTTAGTTGCGTTGGGATTTTGCTCGAAGAGGAAGGGTGAAGCAATATAGTAGAGGATGTTATTTCTTTTAGTAGAGAACCAAGGTTATCGAACCAATAGGAGAACTACAAAAACACTAGTTGATAGTACCTACACACACAGATTACTACAACAACAATTGCAGGTACAGGTAATACGATGATCATGACACGAGTGCGATGCTTGCTTGTTTTGGAGTTCTTCTTTTGCTTCTTATTCGATCAAGGGATAGGCTCCGGGGCGGGGAGCCTGGGATTAACAGGGTGGATATTGTTCTTCTTTTTCGTTTGATTTCATCCGTAGTCGAATCCTGCTCTTTTGTATGATGGTTGCTATGTATTGATGTAATTCATGTATTCATGTTGTAGCTTGTGGCGAGTGTAAGCCTTTATCTTGTATTCTCATCTATTCAGTACATGGTATGTTGTAATGATATCCATCTTGCTATGCGCTCGAAATGCGATTGTGCCCCGATCATGAATTCATCACGTGATTGGGATAGAATCGCATCTTGGGCGCTACAAGTTGGTATCAGAGCCTTACCGACCTTAGGAGCCCCCTTGATTGATCGAACAGCTGCCGTTGTTGAGTCTAGAAGAAAACTATTTTGAGTCTTAGTTATACCTGAGAGTAGGAATTCTTTTTACTCCTCAGCCCCTTCGTCGCTCTGCTGAGGACTCCTGACGTACGTGTTTTTCCACTCTTGTATCCTTTTTCACTCAATTTTTTTAGGATCATGCGGGTATTGTTGGATCGTTTCGATACCATTGTAACGGGAATTTTGCCTCCTGGCATTTAGGGGTTGTGGCAGTGTACTGGGGAGTTGAGCTCCAAGGTGTTTTTGTCACAGTGCTTATCATATCAGTTCCGGAATACCAGAGGTCGCCGACATCGAAAACACTTCTATACTCTTTCTGGTGAGAGTAGTTTGACGACACCCAGTACTGGCGAGAGCGATCAGATGTATTGCCATAGCTAGTATATCGGATGTTTTTGAAGGTCTGAGGTACATGATTTCCTAGGTTTTCTTGGTTATGTGTTGACGGATGGATACAGTTGGAGTGTAGGATTTGTTAGTTGTGTGATATATTTGTGCCTCCCTGTATCCCCAACACCAGATTGCATGACCAGAAAGTTTCGGGAGTTTTTAGGTGGGAATTCAAGTAACACGTAGGATATCTTTTCGACAGATGCATGATATGAGATTGGGGTTCGACGTCTAGTGGTCCGCCTGTCCACGATTGGTTTTACAGTGGTCTCTTTATGTCTTAAAGAGTCCTTGGCTATGCTGACTCGGGGAAGCTTCGAATGTCATGTGCACTGCCTTGTACATGATGGTGTTGTACGATTGAGCCCATGCGGGTCCCACCATGAAAATTTTGGATGAAATCTCTATCATATGTTTGTTTCGGCTTATTCTGCAAGCCAATCCTTTGTTGTTTTGAGTTGTGGTATTCGAGTTGCTTCGAAGTCAAGTGTTGATTCCATATCTTTTCCTAAGCGGTGTTCTCATATTTCTATGGGAGTGCTAATCCTTCTTGTTTATCGAGATTTTCATGTCAATCCCTTTTCGACCGGTGCACTTCTCTTCAAGCTATTCCATACGGGCGCCGTTGAGGAGCCTGAGGATTCGTTCGTTTCATCCATCCCAAGTTGCATTTGTTTTTCCCACCCCACCCCTTTTTCTTCAAGGACTCAGATTTCTTAATCAAGTATCCATCTTATGGATGTGAAGTCTCTTCATTCTTTTCTTTCAATGTTCTTATCTGGTGATTCTCAGGAAGATACTCAGGAGCTTCAAGTTTATCATTTTTCATTCCCTTTTCTTCTCCGGTGGACTTAATTCAAGCTTATGTCTTAATCATATCCCTGTCTTTTGTTTCACATGTTTTATCATGTTGGAATATCTTAACCAAGTCTCTCTTATTTATTCACCTCTCTCTATTCATATCTAGAGTGCTATTGATATCTCAGAAGATTCATGTTTCCATTCTTAATCCGTCACACTATTTGGAGATTATTATCTCATTCAAGTCATTTAATTCAACCGGTGCAATCTCTCTTCAAAATCATTTCAACGGAGTTTCTCTTGAGTGGGCCATAACCCACAGGTCTTTTCCCCAGGATCTTACGTGACTCTTCTATTTCTTCTGGAGCTATTCTCAAACGCTTTTCAATGTTTGACGTAAGAATGGATTTCCATCGGTCTTACGCCTTCTCCAAGATTGTTTCAAATTGTTTTCATCTTTTGCTCAACCTTTCTATTCTTCATTCCAGAGTGCCTCAACAAATCATGGTGGTGTTTCTCATCGTCATCCTCAGATTTTGAAGACCGAAGAAGTTTTTTTCTAAATCTTGGTGCGTTCTCTTGAAGATGTGTAGTCCAAGCTTGATTCCATCCTCTCATAATTGTTTTCGATTGTGAGAATTCTTTTCACCCATTCGACGCATTTCAGGAGTTGTGTTCCTTTCTCGATCATCCGAAGGCCATCATTTCAAACATTACTCATTCTCAGCTTTCAGCTCTCGTTCTCCAAATCTTACCGGTGCATCACTCAAGTATTCCCTAGTCAGCTCGTGATCTCTTTGTTCTCATATATTTATATTCCATCAAGTATCTTCATTCATTTTCTAATTCTTCCCGGTGATTCGTTCACTTTTCTTCAATCGTTTTAAATTCTTATGGTGGTTCGTTCAAGATTCCTTTTCCTTGTTATCATATTAATTCATTTGTTTCTTTCCAAAATCCTATCGGTGGTCCATTGAGTTTGCGATATATCTCTCCTCAATCCTTGCAAGAAGAATAAGTGGCATGCCAAATCTGTTGCTTCTCATCAAGTCAAGTTGATGAAGGGTAAGCATGACATAATTCTTATTCTTGTTCTAGCCAAGTGATTAATTTCTTCTTCCGTAGTTTGTTCATGATATCAATTCCTTGGTTCTAAGTGATTCATCTTTTCTTTTCCGGAGTTCCAAGTTTTCCTCGGTTACCTCATCACGAAGCTGCACCTAATCATTGCAAGGCTTCACCTTGTGTTTTCAACTTCTCTTTCCTTTTGTTTGATCATTCTTTTGTTACCGGTGTTCTCACGAAGGATCAACATGGTGGTTCATCAAAGATTTTATTCATTCTCGAAGTGTTCTTCAAGATTTTCCTTGGAGGAGCTCAAGTATTCTTCTTCTTGCATTCCAAAGTGCAATTCCTTCCACCTTATCTTTTGAGGTGGTGTTATGTCATTCTTGATAATTTCCCTTCGTGTTTCATGATTCACATGTTGTCAAGAATGAGGTATTTTAAATCCATCAATCTCTTCATTGGTGTTATCTTAGTATAGATTTCACTTAAAGCCTTCCCTAAGGATTGTGCTACTTGTGGTGCTTATCAATGATCCAAGTTATCTCTTATCATCTTGGTGTAAGAAGTTTTTCATCTCTTTGGTGTTCTCAATCAAATTAATTGATTCCGTTAGTGGCTGGTCTTCACCTCATAATTTTGGGATGTTTTCCTTAAGACCATTGGAAATCATATTCTTTCGTTGTTGATTTTCCAACAACTCCATTCAATCCTTCTTCGCAAGGATGCTTTTGAAATTCATTTGTGGTAGGAGTTGTCATTTTCTTCTCCGTTCTTTTCTTTCCATCAATCCAGCTTCTATTCTTTCGTTCCGGAGGCATGATGATGTTGCTCTCTTTGACCCATCATCTCGTTTGTCAAGATCATGTTCTTTTCTTCCTTATCCAGTTAACCGGAGTGTTGTGTTCTCTTTCAAGTACTTTTCATCTTATCAAGTCTTGCATCTCTTTTCAACCGGAGTGCCCTTCCAATTTGTTCTTCCTCGTTCCATGTTTATCTCGTTTCAACCAGAGTGGCTTCAATTCCTTTTTGTCCATTGTACTCGTCATTCATAGCTCTGCAACCTCCAAGGTTCACACGGTGTTCCTTGTTTCTCTTTTCTACTGGAGTGCTCTCAATTTCGCTCATCTCTGTTGTGTTCTTCTTTCAAGTTTTCAACCTCTCAAGGTTCATTGGTTTCACTCGTTTGTCAAAGAAGCAACTTTGTCTTACCTCTTCCTCTTCCGTTTCTCCCCGGTGCCATCCTTAGATCTCGGGTCGAGATCTGTTGTAAGTGGAGGTGAGTTGTGACGCCCCAAGACCGTCGCTCCAGATGCCTTCCATGGATTCCGAGATTCGTCGTGTGATTCGTTTGGTTCGTTGCATTCATCTTTGCATCACGTGCATTGCATCATGTCATCTTGCACCCCTTTTTTAAAACTCAGCTAAATAAATTGCATGGATCTTTGATCCATTTAAACCGAGGGAATTCACATTGTGATTTCTCTTTATGACATATCCTCCCAACATTTAGGGAGCTATTATAAATATTCCATTGATTTGGAAATCACCCATGAACTCACTTGCATTTCAATTCCACGCCTCTTCTGCCTCAAGTTGCACCTCCAAACTTTGCCAACAATTCTTCTCCCATTTATCGAGCCTCCTCCTAAACTCTCAATATTTTTGGACCTACCGAATACCCACTTCTTATTCAAACTCATTTGAATTTAATTCAAACGAGTTCGAATCCAATCTTCACACACACGCTCACTTCTATTTTCTTGGATCAAGCTCATTTATATGAGTTTGGGAAAATTTTCCGCATGCTCAAATTCTTTCCCTATCCCCCTCTTCCTTTTCTTCTCTCTAATGCTTTTCTGTTAAAGGAAATAAGAGAGAGGGAGAAGAGAGTCCAGCCCAGCTGGGCCTCCCAGTAGCCCAACCAAGTCGGCCCAAGGCCCATCTACACCTATAACCCTAGCCCGATCCCGTCGCAGCCTCTCCACCGTCTCGATCTCTCCCTCTCGTTCCCGTGCCCGCCACCACACCCGCATCGCGCCCGATCCCATCACCCGCTCGACCTCCTTCTTCGTCCCGATCAGCAACAGAAGCGCCGCCGAGCCCTCGTGCCCGTGAACGTCCTCCGCCGCCCACCTCCGTTCGCTGGTGCCCGTCGCCACGGGACCTTCCCTCGCACCGCTCCTCTGCTTCCATGCCGCGCGCCACCCAAGCCACTCACCACTTCCGCCGCCCTCCATCACCGAGCTTGGCCCGACCTCAGCCATGGCGCTCCACCGCTCCTTGTCCCACATGCGCCGGCGACTAGCAGCAGGTCGCTGCTCCGCACCGTCTCCATCTTCTCCGTCGCTGGACTACTGCCTCCGCCGCGCCCTTCCATCCTTCCGTCTCCCTGGTGGCCGGCCGCCTCGACCTCCTCTGCAAGGACAAGCCGCCGCCGCGGCAAGTCCCTTGCTCCAGCACCCTACGCCTCCCCTTGCCAGACCCGTGCCTCTCCGCTGTTCCTCGCCGTCCCGACGCCCCTCGCCTTATCGAGTGACCTGGTCATCTCCCGTCGTCACCATCCTCCTGCAAATGGCGCGGTTGCGCCCAAAGAGTCGCCCGTGCCGTCCACATCGAGCAGCTGCTCGGTCGCCTACGTTGACTGCTCGTGCCGCGTCACCCCGTGGGCCACTACTTCACCGGCAGCCCCAGGCCCATGGCCACCACCGAGACCCTCAAATCCTGTACCCGGAGCCCAAGTCTGAAGACTCCGTGGATGTGCATCTCACTTGTGCCACTTTGGATCGTCAAGACCGTTACGGAATTCGCCAAGTATCACTATGCCCGAAGACCACGGATCCGTGAAGTTTCACTATCGTCGACGTGGATCCGACAAGTTCACGAGTACAACTACTTCCCACGACGACCTTGTACCACTACCGTCGCAATACCGCAAGTACCTCTACCATCGTCGTGTACCACTACTTCCCTCAACGAACTTGATCTGTTTCGAAAACGCATGCTTCAAAGATGTAACCCCGAGACGACGCTCGTGAACGAATGCATGTTGTATGAGATGCTCCTGTTTGGCCGTGTTCGATTTGTCCCTCGTATGCCTTGCCACCGACATGTGGGAACCTGGCATCCAGGATCATCCCACCATCCTTGCATAACACGCTCCCGTCACACTTCTTTTGCACCGGTCTCTCAACGAGTTACCGGAACCGATATGTTGCCGTGGCACCATTTCCGTTGTAGTTGTTGTGGCACCCCTTTCATTCCGCCACGATAACAAATGCTTCATAACATGCTCATGTCACCATTTTCATAATTTGCATAAAACTTGTACATGTCACCCGCATCATGATAACAATATTTAAAATGTTTAAAATTGTGTTTGCATTAAATTGCTAAATGACATGGGGATTTACCGAAATTGTTGTTTATTGTTCCGGCCTCATTTAAACTTGCCAAAATAGTTAGTTTAGTTATGCCTCACCTCTTGCCATGTTAAGAACATAAACTTGTTGGGTTCATAACAAGAACGAACTAAATAATTGAATGTGGTGTTTCGTTAATATGCAACTCGTTGCATATTGAACTCCACTTAACTTGTAGTATTGTTTGTTGCACTTTGCCCTGCCATGAATCATTAAATCGGACATGCATCATACTTGATTGTGCATCATGCCATGATTATGCTTGCTTGTTTACTATGTCGTTTGCTTCTTTTCGGTGGGGATTCTCCTTCCGGTTACGTTGCGATTGTGAGGATCCGTTCAACTACGTTGGCTCATCTTCTTCACGGACTGGGTCTTCTTCCTAGCGGGATTTCAGGCAAGATAACCGTCACCTTAGATCTCACTACTAGCTTTGCTTTGCTAGTTGTCTCGATGCTATTGCTATATCGCGCTACCTACCACTTGGTTATCAAGCCTCCCAAATTGCCATGATAGCCTCCAACCTTTTCCCCCTTCCCAGCAAACTGTTGTTTGGCTATATTACTGCTTTGCTCAGCCCCCTCTTATAGTGTTGCTAGTTGCAGGTGCAGTTGCAGTTTGTTCCATGTTGGGACATGGATATCATGGGATATCACAATATCTCTTATTTAATTAATGCATATATATACTTGGTAAAGGGTGGAAGGCTCGGCCTTTTGCCTGGTGTTTTGTTCCACTTTGCCGCCCTAGTTTCCATCATACCGGCGTTATGTTCCTTGATTTTGCGCCCCTAACACGATGGGGGTTTATGGGCCCCTCTTGACAGTTCGTTTTGAATAAAACTTTTCCAGCAATGCCCAACACTGGTTTTAACATTTGCCCAACCTAATAACTAAACATGATAATAAATTTGACGCATAGAGAGTTAGAGCTACCCAAGGTTCGTTATTCAACCTAATATGGGGGGGGCAGTGCTGATGGTGTTGGTCCCAAACTAGACGCCGCCGCCCCTTGGCAACCTGGGGTATTTTGGTCGCTGTAACCATAGCTCATCTGTCGTGGCCTGAGACGAGATACGCGCGGCTACTAGCAGGGTGTCGGCACGTCGGGAGGTCTTGCTGGACTTGTTTTACCATTGTCGAAATGTCTTGTGCACCGGGATTCCGAGTATGATCGGAGGGTCCTGAGATGGAGGATTGTCTTCGCGGATCGTGAGCTTGTCATGGGCTAAGTTGGGACACCCCTGCAGGGTTTAAACTTTCGAGAGTCGTGTCCGTGGTTATGTGGCAGATGGGAATTTTTAATATCCGGTTGTAGAGAACTTGACACCAGATCCGAATTAAAATACACCAACCGTGTGTGTAACCGTGACCGTCTCTTTTTGAGTGAGTTCGAAAAGAGAACACGGTGGGGTTATGTTTGAACGTAAGTAGTTTAGGATCACTTCTTGATCATTACTAGTGTGCGACCGTTGCGTAGTTTCTCATCTTACTCTTGTACTCGTAAGTTAGCCACCATACAATGCTTAGCCGCTTGCTGCAACCTCACCACTTATCCATTCCATACCCATTAAGCTTTGTGTCAGGACCCCGACTCGATGTCACATCGATCTAGCTGGTAACACCTCATATCACTTTGCGGCCTCACGCACGGTATCCCCACGGGTGTCGTCTTACCCTTTTCCCGGGACCGTTTGCGCCTTTTGGCTCACGTATATGATAGTGTCGCTAGCATCCATATGATAAAGAGCCCGGGCTGACATGACTAGTCGTAAACCCAAAGTGGCACAGACTTACAGGGACAGGCATCCATGACCCAGCTTCGAACGTGTCGGTCATCAGCAAATGGGTCCGGGCTGTAGCACTGGGCTAGCAGGACTCCGGTAAACCGGGCTGTAGCGGGCTAACAGGACTCCGGTACTCAAAGCGTGACATTTCCCCGAAGGGACAGACACAGGAACGGAGAAGGACACATGCCGGCCAGCCTAAGTGTTCCAGAGCAGTAGCAAGCTACCATGGCTCAGCGGTAACACTAGGAGACATTTCCCGGTAAGAGAGGCTACTAAAGATAAACAACTAGATAGTCAGATCCCACACATACCAAGCATTTCAATCATACACACAATATGCTCGATATGTGTAAATACAACGAAGCATCACAACATGACTCTATGACACAAGTACTTTATTTAAGGCTCAGGGAGCCATACATAATATACACACAAAGTTACGGGTCTCACGACCCAACATACAAGTTATACAATCATACAAGCCAACAGCGGAAGTAACTTGTCTGAGTACAGACAACTAGTAAAATAAAAGAGGCTTGGAAAGCCTGGCTATACTATGTGGTCCTTTACAAGCTCAGGGTCACCACCTGGGTCTTTAGCCTACTCGTTGATGTCAACGTCTACATAAAACCCATCAGAAGGGGTTGCAGCGTCTTCTGTAAAAATGTAGAATATAGCAACATGAGTACAAAGGTACTCAGCAAGACTTACATCAGATCCTACATACATGCACAGTATCAAGAAGGGTTGGTGGAGTTATTGCAGCAAGCCAGCTTTGACTCTTGGCTAGACTATCCTACGATACTCCAACTTGAAATAGTTTTGCGCACACGAGTCCACTATTCACCACTCAAATACACTACCGAGGATCCACCTCCGTCTTCCTACGGAAGAGCCATCCTCGGCACTCACACTTATCTTGAGGCTTTTAGTAGTTTCCATTTACTTGTCTATGAACTGTATAGGCAACCAAGTAGTCCTTTACCGCGGACGCGGCTATTCGAATAGATCATGTTAACCCTGCAGGGGTGTACTTCTTCATACATGTTTCCACCACTTAGCGTCTGCACACGACATGTGCTCGGCAGACTTCAAGCGAAAGCCGACGTGGGTGTAGACCACGACCTACCTAAACACTTAAGCCTCTAGTCCAGGTTTATCGCCTATTCAGGTTCCATCCGCAGGGAGTCCGGCCGAGGTTTCCCATACGGCCCCGAACGATGTGAACAGGGTTCCCGAGATACCTAACGGGTATTCGGTACACCCGGCCACGTACCTACCGCATCACAGCCCACCCCTACGGTCAGCACTGTCCACGGCCTCCAGTAGGCTACAAACACCAGAAACTACTTGCAACTCCTGGACAGAGAGCTAGGGTGAATAAGGAGTCGAGCGGGGTCATATTTCAGGGCCCAATGCATGGTAGTAGCTGTATCTTAAATCACACATACAGATCTCAGTGCTTAAGGTCGGCTTCAATGAAACAACCCACCATGTACTCCTACATGGCCTCTCATCGATACCTTTATCAAATCGTGTTCACCACACCACTCTTGTTACCGACATAATCATTTCACTCTAGCCCATCACCCAGATGAACCAGACCTGACACAACTCTAAGCATAGCAGGCATAGCAAGGTAGGAACAACACATACATATGGCTCAATCAACTCCTACACATGCTAGTGGGTTTCATCTAGTTACTGTGGCAATGACAGGTCATGCAGAGGAAGTGGGTTCAACTACCGTAGCACACAGCAGTTTGAATCGCGTTGTCTTAATGCAGTAAAAGAGAGCAGGAGCGAGAACATGGGATTGTATCGATATGATCAAATGGTTGGTTGCTTGCCTGATGGTTCGTTGCACGGATACGATTCTTCGTTAGGGTAATCACGGTACTCCTCGGGGACAGATCCTGTCGCAAAGGATAACGATACACAGGCATCACCAAACAATGTGCAACAATATGATGCATGCATGAAACATGGCAATATGAGTGTGTTGGGCTAATGCAACTAAAGCCAGAAGTGTTTGAGCAAATTTGAATCAAAGATTCAAATTTCAAATTCAAATATGGCCTTTTAAAGTGCCTTTCCTTGTTCTGATTAAAACATCAATTTAACTTGTTTGATCATGCATGAAAATAGTACAGATGGATAGATTGGATTTTTCTGATCATTTTTCATATATAATTTGTCCAATTTGGAGTTACAGAATAAAAGTTATGAATTTTTGAAGTTTAAATAATATTCTGGAATTTCCTGATTTAATTTAAATCCAGAAATTCAATTACTGCGTCAGCCTGACATCACAGTGACATCAGCAGGTCAACAGGGCTGGCTCGGGTCAAACCTGACGTGTGGGGTCCACACGTCAGTGTCACAGGGGCTAATCCCGCGTTGACCCCGGGCTGGTTAGCTTTGACTAAGCCCTGGGCCCACTTGTCAGCGTCTGTAGGTGGTGGTTTAGTGGCTAATTAACTAGGCCACGTCAGCTCGCCGGAGTTCTGGCCGGCGGCGACCAACAGTGCGGCGGCGATAGTGGTTTTGGTCGTTTCGGCCACCAAATGGACCGCGGCGACCACCGGAGTGAAGCTGAGGACGACCCGCGGCTCTTGGCGGAGTCCGTTGGGGTCGGGGTGGCCGGAGTTGACGGCGGTGAGCTCGGCTGCGGCCGCCGGGGTTCGGTCGTGCACGGAAGTGGTGCTGGAGCTCGAAGTCGAGCAAAGTGAGGCGCTAGGGATGCTCTACTGGGTTCTGTGAACGCGTTGGACTCGCCGGGGTGACCAAATGGTCACCGGAGCTGCGTCGACGGTGAGCTCGGCGACGGCGGAGGTTCGGCCGTGGTGGAGATGAAGCTACGGTGAGGGAACGAGGGGGAGAAGAGGGGGAAACGGTGGCGTAGCTCACCGCGGTTGCAGTGGGCGTCGAAGCGGGCTCGGGGACGCGCTGGAGACGGCGAATTCGTCGGCGACGGTGGTTGGAGCCCGAAGAGGGGAACGGCGACGTGGCGGCGATGCAGGGCTTCCGGGGACTCGTGGAGCGGTGGGGAGGAAGAGGGAGTTGTGGCGGAGCTTCTGAGCTACTCGGGGGAGCGAGGGGTGGCCGGAGACAGTGACTACGGCGAACGGCGGCGACGGTGTGCTTCGGCCGAGAGCGAGAGAGAGCGAGGGAGAAACGGGGGAGAGTGAGCGAGAGCAGGGGGGATCGGGACGGGCTGCGGGCGTCGTCCACGCGGCCAGGAGGGCGTCGGCAAGCAGGAGGTGGCCGCGCGGCCGCGCGCGCGTGAGCACGCAGCAGCTTCGGGGCGTGGGGAGGAAGACGACGGGGAGCTACAGTACTGGGCTGGGTCGTTTGCTGGCTGGGCCGGCCGGCTGGCTGGGCCGCACAGGTAAGTCTTTCCCCTTTCTTTTCTGTTTTCTGTTTTATTTAATATATCTGCAACTTTGTTGAATTAATTAAAATACCTAGACAACTCCAAAATTCACCAAACTACTCCTGGTCCATAGTTGGATTATTTCCAACATGAAACATTTTAGTTTGGAGATATTTGAGCATTTAAATATTTTATATTATTTTAAATGCCCAAATTCAAATATCTATGATTTAATTCAAAGACCCTATGATGGCCTAGAAAAATGTGCACCACTTTTGTCAGAGGTTCTGAACCAAGGCTAAAATGATGGACATTTTAGAAGGGCATTTCAGGTTCATTGAAAAATTATTTTAGTAACCCTAGTTGGTTTCAGAGGGGACTGGGGGTTCTGTCATCCCCATTTCAAGTTTCTGATGAAAAAGTAAACATGATGCAACACTCTAATGCATGACTAGCTAGGGTGTGACACTTTGCTAGTCTTGATACCCATGGTAATGGGTATTGCTGAGTCCTCGTGGGTCACAGATTACTACAACAACAGTTGCAGGTACAGGTAATATGATGATCATGACGCGAGTGCGATGATTGCTTGTTTTGGAGTTCTTCTTCTGCTTCTTCTTCGATCAAGGGATAGGCTCCGGGTCAGGGAGCCTCGGATTAGCAGTGTGGATATTGTTCTTCTTTTTGGTTTGATTTCATCCGTAGTCGGATCCTTCTCTTCTGTATGATGATTGCTATGTATTGATGTAATTCATGTATTCATGTTGTAGCTTGTGGCGAGTGTAAGCCTTTATCTTGTATTCTCATCTATTCAATACATGGTATGTTGTAATGATATCCACCTTGCTATGCGCTCGAAATGCGATTGTGCCCCGATCATGAATTTATCACATGATTAGGATATAATCACATCTATTCAGTACGTCGTATGTTGTAATGATATCCACCTTGCTATGCGCTCGAAATGCGATTGTACACTGATCATGAATTCGTCACGTGATTGGGATAGAATCGCATCTTGGGCGCTACATGCTAATCATTTTTAAATCATCCTTATCCCTACTAGACGTGGCACCATTATCTTTCGGAAGACACATAAGCTTAGGATTTTTGTTTGGAGGAGTCTTTTCAATAGTTTTAATGGAAGAAAAAGCTGAACCCAAATTACTAATGATTTCTTCCAATTTATCAATTCTAGCAGTACTTTGTTCTACTCTCTCGGTGATTATTGGTTCTTTTTTCTTTTAACATCTTTAATGTGGTTCCTACTGTTGAGCCAAATTTAGTAACTTGATTATGAACCTTCTTGTCTAGATTTTCAATATGTTCAGCAGTGGACATTTTATTTTCAATAATTTCTAACCTTCGCATAACATGTTTCAAGTCAATGTTGTTTCATTTATAGTAATAGGTGGTGATCCCACTAAATTTCCCATGGCATTGAAAGCATATATAAGGTGACTACTTAGAAATTTTCCTCTGGTAATAATATCAAGCACAAAATCTATACCAAATAGTAACACCCACATAAAAATTGCGAATAAGAAGAGTAGTGGATTGTTTACGAGTTGATCTATTTTGAGCACCACAAATCCTATACCAAGCATCTTTTAAAATTTCTCCCCCTCTTTGTTTAAAATTAAGCACTTCATTTTCAGGGATACAAGTAACAAGTGAAGAACTAGCCATAGTAGCAAAACAGGCAAGCAAGCAAAATAAAATATTTTTCTATTTTTGTTTTTTAGAGAAGTGGAGGGAGATGAAAAAGAGAAGGAAAGTAAAAGAAAGTAAAAAGTAGAACAAGTAAATAATAATGTGTATGAAGGAACCTGGAAGTGTTTGATGATGTCTCCCCGGCAATGGAAAAAGGAATTCTTTCTGCTACTTGTGAGTTGCGTTGGGATTTTGCTCGAAGAGGAAGGTTGAAGCAATATAGTAGCGGATGTTATTTCTTTTAGTAGAGAACCAAGGTTATCGAACCAATAGGAGAACCACAGAAACACTAGTTGATAGTACCAACACACACAACAACAAATACTTGCACCCAACGCGGGCAAGAGGGTTGTCAATCCCCATGCACTCGTTAATTGCAAGGAACAAATCTGGTAATAGGTGATAGATAAATTTCAAATTAAAATAAAAGATAGTAAATTGCAAAAAAGTATTTTTGGTTTTAGCAATATGATAAAATAGACCTGGGGGCCATAGTTTTCACTAGAGGTATCTCTCTCATAAACATAGCATATGGTAGATAGACAAATTACTGTTGGGCAATTGATAAAAAAGTGCATCGTTATGACATTATTCATGGCATGATCATGTACATAGGAATTACGTCCATGACAAGTAGACCGATTCCTGCCTGCATCTACTACTATTACTCCACTTCGAGAGCGCTAATGTGCTTGCCTCACTACGTATTAAGTTCATAACAAATAGAGTAATGCATGAAGTATGATGATATAATGTAGACATAATAAAACCAAGCAATATGATTAAACCTCATCGTTTTACCCTTAGCAGCAACAATACAATATGTTCACCGCAATATTGAACCTACCATAAAGCACCTCTCCCATTGAAGATAAATCAGTCTAGTTGGCCAAACCAAACTGGTAGATCAGAGAGAAATACAAAGCTATAACAATCACACATAATAAGGTTCAAAAAAGACTTAGTTACTTTCAATGAATTACTTGATCATAAACCCACAATTCATCGGATCTCAACAAACGCACCGCAAAAGAAGATTACATCAAATAGAACACCAAGGAGAACATTCTATTGAAGATCAGAGAAAGAGAGAGGGGGGAGAGAGAGATCTATATAATCATTATGGACTAGTAGGTCTGTGGTAAACTACTCACACATCATCAAAGGTGCAGCAAGGTTGATGTAGAGGCCCTCCGTGATTGATTCCCCCTCTGGCAGAGTACCGGAAATGGCCTCCATATGGGATCGCAGAAGAACGGAGACTTGCGTCGGCAGAAAAATTGTTTCGGTGGGTTCTATGGGGTTTTCCAATATTAGAGAATTTATAGCGTTGAATTGGGTCAAATGGAGCCACGAGGGGCCCACAAGGCATCAGGGCGTGCCTACCCCCAAGGTGCGTTGTGTTGCCTTGCCGTCTCCTCATAGGTCTTCTGGTCCTCCCCCGAAGCTTCTAGGGTCTCTTATGTCCAGAAAAAATCGTCAAAAAGTTTCGTCGTGTTTGGACTCCGTTTGGTATAAATTTTCTGTAAAACCAAAAACAAGCATAAAATAACAACTGGCATTAGGCACTGAGTTAATAGGTTAGTTCCCAAGAATGAAAAAAATTGCATATAAATTATGTAAGATTGATAATATAATAGCATGATGAAGGAAATATGCCCTAGAGGCAATAATAAAGTTATTATTTATTTCCTTATATCATGATAAAAGTTTATTATTCATGCTAGAATTATATTAACCAGAAACATAAAACATGTGTGAATACATAGACAAACAGAGTGTCACTAGTATGCCTCTACTAGACTAGCTTGTTAATTAAAGATGGTTACGTTTCCTAACCATGGACAAAGAGTTGTCATTTGATTAACAGGATCACATCATTAGTTGAATGATCTGATTGACATGACCCATTCCATTAGCTTAACACCCGATCGTTTAATATGTTGCTATTGCTTTCTTCATGACTTATACATGTTCCTATGACTATGAGATTATGCAACTCCCGTTTGCCAGAGGAACACTTTGTGTGCTACCAAACATCACAACGTAACTGGGTGATTATAAAGGAGCTCTACAGGTGTCTCAAAAGGTACATGTTGGGTTGGCGTATTTCGAGATTAGGATTTGTCACTCCGATTGTCGGAGAGGTATCTCTGGGCCCTCTCGGTAATGCACATCACTTAAGCCTTGCAAGCATTGCAACTAATGAGTTAGTTGCGGGATGATGTATTACAGAACGAGTAAAGAGACTTGCTGGTAACGAGATTGAACTAGGTATAGGATACCGACGATCGAATCTCGGGCAAGTAACATACCGATGACAAAGGGAACAACGTATGTTGTTATGCGGTCTGACCGATAAAGATCTTCGTAGAATGTGTAGGAGCCAATATGGGCATCCAGGTCCCGCTATTGTTTATTGACCGGAGACGTGTCTCGGTCATGTCTACATTGTTCTCGAACCCGTAGGGTCCGCACGCTTAAGGTTACGATGACAGTTATATTATGAGTTTATGCATTTTGATGTACCGGAGTCCCGGATGTGGTCACGGACATGATGAGGAGTCTCGAAATGGTCGAGACATAAAGATTGATATATTGGAAGCCTATGTTTGGATATCAGAAGTGTTCCGGGTGAAATCGGGATTTTACCGGAGTACCGGGTGGTTATCGGAACCCCCCGGGAGCTATATGGGCCTTAATGGGCCTTAGTGGAAGAAGAGGAGAGGCAGCCAGGGCTGGGGGCCGCGCCCCTCCCCCCTAGTCCGAATAGGACAAGGAGAGAGGGGGCCGGCGCCCCCCTCCTTCTCTCTCTCTTTTCCCACCTCGCAAATCCTATTCCAACTAGGATTGGGGGAGAAGTCCTACTCCCGGAGGGAGTAGGACTCCTCCTGGCGCGCCCTATGATGGCCGGCCGGCCTCCCCCTCTTGAGCCTTTATATACGGAGGCAGGGGCACCCCAGAGAGACACAAGTTGATCCACGTGATCATATTCTTAGCCGTGTGCGGTGCCCCCTTCCACCATAGTCCTCGATAATATTGTAGCGGTGCTTAGGCGAAGCTCTGCTGCAGTAGTACATCAAGATCGTCACCATGCCGTCGTGCTGACAGAACTCTTCCCCGACACTTTGCTGGATCGGAGTCCGGGGATCGTCATCGAGCTGAACGTGTGCTAGAACTCGGAGGTGCCGTAGTTTCGGTGCTTGATCGGTCGGGCCGTGGAGACGTACGACTACATCAACCAAACACTTCCATTGTCGATCTACAAGGTACGTAGATCATACTCTCCCCTCTCGTTGCTATGCATCACCATGATCTTGCGTGAGCGTAGGAATTTTTTTGAAATTACTACGAAAACCATCAGTGGCATCCGAGCCTAGGTTTTATATGTTGATGTTATATGCACGAGTAGAACACAAGTGAGTTGTGGGCGATATAAGTCATACTGCTTACCAGCATGTCATACTTTGGTTCGGCGGTATTGTTGGATGAAGCGGCCCGGACCGACATTACGCGTACGCTTACGCGAGACCGGTTCTCCCGACGTGCTTTGCACATAGGTGGCTTGCGGGTGACAGTTTCTCCAACTTTAGTTGAACTGAGTGTGGCTACACCCGGTCCTTGCGAAGGTTAAAACAACACCAACTTGACAAACCATCATTGTGGTTTTGATGCGTAGGTAAGATTGGTTCTTGCTTAAGCCCGTAGCAGCCACGTAAAACTTGCAACAACAAAGTAGAGGACGTCTAACTTGTTTTTGCAGGGCATGTTGTGATGTGATATGGTCAAAACATGATGAAATATAAGTTGTTGTATGAGATGATCATGTTTTATTGAAGTTATCGGCAACTGGCAAAAGCCTTATGGTTGTCTCTTTATTGCATAAGATGCAAGCGCCAAATAATTGCTTTACTTTATCGCTATACGATAGCAATAGTTGCAAGAGCAATAGTTGGCGAGACGACCATGTGACGACACATTGATATAGATCAAGATGATGGAGATCATGGTGTCATGCCGGTGATGATAGAGATCATGACAGTACTTTGGAGATGGAGATCAAAGGCGCAAGACTATGATGGCCATATCATGTCACATATTTTGATTGCATGTGATGTTTATCTTTTATGCATCTTATCTTGCTTTGATTGACGGTAGCATTATAAGATGATCTCTCACTAAATTATCAAGAAGTGTTCTCCCTGAGTATGCACCATTGCGAAAGTTCTTCGTGCTGAGATACCACGTGATGATCGGGTGTGATAGGCTCTACGTTCAAATACAACGGGTGCAAAACAGTTGCACACACGGAATACTCAGGTTATACTTGACGAGCCAAGCATATATAGATATGGCCTCGGAACACGGAGACCGAAAGGTCGAGCGTGAATCATATAGTAGATATGATCAACATAGTGATGTTCACCAATGAAACTACTCCATCTCACGTGATGATCGGACATGGTTTAGTTGATTTGGATCACGTAATCACTTAGAGGATTAGAGGGATGTCTATCTAAGTGGGAGTTCTTTAAGTAATATGATTAATTGAACCTAAATTTATCATGAACTTAGTACCTGATAGTATCTTGCTTGTTTATGTATGATTTTAGATAAATGGCCCTGCTGTTGTTCCGTTGAATTTTAATGCGTTCCTTGAGAAAGCAAAGTTGAAAGATGATGGTAGCAATTACACGGACTGGGTCTGTAACTTGAGGATCATCCTCATTGCTGCACAGAAGAATTACGTCCTGGAAGCACCACTGGGTGCTAGGCCTGCTGCTGGAGCAACGCCAGATGTTGTGAACATCTGGCAGAGCAAAGCTGATGACTACTCGATAGTTCAGTGCGCCATGCTTTACGGCTTAGAACCGGGACTTCAACGACGTTTTGAACGTCATGGAGCATATGAGATGTTTCAGGAGTTGAAGTTAATATTTCAAGCAAATGCCCGGATTGAGAGATATGAAGTCTCCAATAAGTTCTATAGCTGCAAGATGGAGGAGAACAGTTCTGTCAGTGAGCATATACTCAAAATGTCTGGGTATAATAATCACTTGATTCATATGGGAGTTAATCTTCCAGATGATTGTGTCATTGACAGAATTCTCCAATCACTGCCACCAAGCTACAAGAGCTTCGTGATGAACTATAATATGCAAGGGATGAATAAGACTATTCCCGATCTCTTCGCAATGCTGAAAGCTGCGGAGGTAGAAATCAAAAAGGAGCATCAAGTGTTGATGGTCAACAAGACCACTAGTTTCAAGAAAAAGGGCAAAGGGAAGAAGAAGGGGAACTTCAAGAAGAACAACAAACAAGTTGCTGCTCAAGAGAAGAAACCCAAGTCCGGACCTAAGCCTGAAACTGAGTGCTTCTACTGCAAGCAGACTAGTCACTGGAAGCGGAACTGCCCCAAGTATTTGGCAGATAAGAAGGATGGCAAGGTGAACAAAGGTATATGTGATATACATGTTATTGATGTGTACCTTACTAATGCTCGCAGTAGCACCTGGGTATTTGATACTGGTTCTGTTGCTAATATTTGCAACTCGAAACAGGGACTACGGATTAAGCGTAGATTGGCTAAGGACGAGGTGACGATGCGCGTGGGAAACGGTTCCAAAGTCGATGTGATCACGGTCGGCACGCTACCTCTACATCTACCTTCGGGATTAATATTAGACCTAAATAATTGTTATTTGGTGCCAGCGTTAAGCATGAACATTATATCTGGATCTTGTTTGATGCGAGACGGTTATTCATTTAAATCAGAGAATAATGGTTGTTCTATTTATATGAGTAATTTCTTTTATGGTCATGCACCGTTGAAGAGTGGTCTATTCTTATTGAATCTCGATAGTAGTAACACACATATTCATAATGTTGAAACCAAAAGATGCAGAGTTGATAATGATAGTGCAACTTATTTGTGGCACTGCCGTTTAGGTCATATCGGTGTAAAGCGCATGAAGAAACTCCATACTGATGGACTTTTGGAACCACTTGATTATGAATCACTTGGTACTTGCGAACCGTGCCTCATGGGCAAGATGACTAAAACGCCGTTCTCCGGTACTATGGAGAGAGCAACAGATTTGTTGGAAATCATACATACAGATGTATGTGGTCCGATGAATATTGAGGCTCGTGGCGGATATCGTTATTTTCTCACCTTCACAGATGACTTAAGCAGATATGGGTATATCTACTTAATGAAACATAAGTCTGAAACATTTGAAAAGTTCAAAGAATTTCAGAGTGAAGTTGAAAATCATCGTAACAAGAAAATAAAGTTTCTACGATCTGATCGTGGAGGAGAATATTTGAGTTACGAGTTTGGTGTACATTTGAAACAATGCGGAATAGTTTCACAACTCACGCCACCCGGATCACCACAGCGTAATGGTGTGTCCGAACGTCGTAATCGTACTTTACTAGATATGCTGCGATCTATGATGTCTCTTACTGATTTACCGCTATCGTTTTGGGGTTATGCTTTGGAGACGGCCGCATTCACGTTAAATAGGGCACCATCAAAATCCATTGAGACGACGCCTTATGAACTATGGTTTGGCAAGAAACCAAAGTTGTCGTTTCTGAAAGTTTGGGGCTGCGATGCTTATGTGAAAAAGCTTCAACCTGATAAGCTCGAACCCAAATCGGAGAAATGTGTCTTCATAGGATATCTAAAGGAGACTATTGGATACACTTTCTATCATAGATCCGAAGGCAAGACTTTTATTGCTAAGTTCGGAAACTTTCTAGAGAAGGAGTTTCTCTCGAAAGAAGTAAGTGGGAGGAAAGTAGAACTTGACGAGGTAACTGTACCTGCTCCCTTATTGGAAAGTAGTGCATCACAGAAAACTGTTTCTATGACACCTACACCAATTAGTGAGGAAGCTAATGATAATGATCATGAAACTTCAGAACAAGATACTACTGAACCTCGTAGATCAACCAGAGTAAGATCCGCACCAGAGTGGTACGGTAATCCTGTTCTGGAAGTCATGCTATTAGATCATGATGAACCTACGAACTATGAAGAAGCGATGGTGAGCCCAGATTCCGCAAAATGGCTTGAAGCCATGAAATCTGAGATGGGATCCATGTATGAGAACAAAGTGTGGACATTGGTTGACTTGCCCAATGATCGGCAAGCAATTGAGAATAAATGGATCTTCAAGAAGAAGACTGACACCGACGGTAATATTATTGTCTACAAAGCTCGACTTGTCGCAAAAGGGTTTCAGCAAGTTCAAGGGATTGACTACGATGAGACCTTCTCACCCGTAGCGATGCTTAAGTCTGTCCGAATCATGTTAGCAATTGCCGCATTTTATGATTATGAAATTTGGCAGATGGATGTCAAAACTGCATTCCTGAATGGATTTCTGGAAGAAGAGTTGTATATGATACAACCGGAAGGTTTTGTCGATCCAAAAGGAGCTAACAAAGTGTGCAAGCTCTAGCGATCCATCTATGGACTGGTGCAAGCCTCTCGGAGTTGGAATAAACGCTTTGATAGTGTGATGAAAGCATTTGGTTTTATACAGACTTTTGGAGAAGCCTGTATTTACAAGAAAGTGAGTTGGAGCTCTGTAGCATTTCTGATATTATATGTGGATGACATATTACTGATTGGAAATGATATAAAATTTCTGGATAGCATAAAAGGATACTTGAATAAGAGTTTTTCAATGAAAGACCTCGGTGAAGCTGCTTACATATTAGGCATAAAGATCTATAGAGATAGATCGAGACGTTTAATTGGACTTTCACAAAGCACATACCTTGACAAGATTTTGAAGAACTTGAAAATGGATCAAGCAAAGAAAGGGTTCTTGCCTGTGTTACAAGGTGTGAAGTTGAGTAAGACTCAATGCCCGACCACTGTAGAAGATAGAGAGAAGATGAAAGATGTTCCCTATGCTTCAGCCATAGGCTCTATCATGTATGCAATGCTGTGTACCAGACCTGATGTGTGCCTTGCTATAAGTCTAGCAGGGAGGTACCAAAGTAATCCAGGAGTGGATCACTGGACAGCGGTCAAAAACATCCTGAAGTACCTGAAAAGGACTAAGGATATGTTTCTCGTATATGGAGGTGACAAAAAGCTCATCGTAAACGGTTACGTTGATGCAAGCTTTGACACTGATCCGGACAATTCTAAATCGCAAACCGGATACGTGTTTACATTAAACGGTGGAGCTGTCAGTTGGTGCAGTTCTAAACAAAGCGTCGTGGCGGGATCTACATGTGAAGCGGAATACATAGCTGCTTCGGAAGCAGCAAATGAAGGAGTCTGGATGAAGGAGTTCATATCCGATCTAGGTGTCGTACCTAGTGCATCGGGTCCAATGAAAATCTTTTGTGACAATACTGGTGCAATTGCCTTGGCAAAGGAATCCAGATTTCATAAGAGAACCAAGCACATCAAGAGACGCTTCAATTCCATCAGGGATCTAGTCCAGGTGGGAGACATAGAGATTTGCAAGATACATACGGATCTGAATGTTGCAGACCCGTTGACTAAGCCTCTTCCACGAGCAAAACATGATCAGCACCAAGGCTCCATGGGTGTTAGAATCATTACTGTGTAATCTAGATTATTGACTCTAGTGCAAGTGGGAGACTGAAGGAAATATTCCCTAGAGGCAATAATAAAGTTATTATTTATTTCTTTATATCATGATAAAAGTTTATTATTCATGCTAGAATTGTATTAACCGG
Source organism: Triticum aestivum (assembly GCF_018294505.1). Taxonomy (NCBI): domain Eukaryota; kingdom Viridiplantae; phylum Streptophyta; class Magnoliopsida; order Poales; family Poaceae; genus Triticum; species Triticum aestivum. The sequence goes on from NC_057812.1 coordinate 533,417,594, forward strand.
AAACATAATACATGTGTGAATACATAGACAAACAGAGTGTCACTAGTATGCCTCTACTAGACTAGCTTGTTAATTAAAGATGGTTATGTTTCCTAACCATGGACAAAGAGTTGTCATTTGATTAACAGGATCACATCATTAGTTGAATGATCTGATTGACATGACCCATTACATTAGCTTAACACCCGATCGTTTAGTATGTTGCTATTGCTTTCTTCATGACTTATACATGTTCCTATGACTATGAGATTATGCAACTCCCGTTTGCCAGAGGAACACTTTGTGTGCTACCAAACGTCACAACATAACTGGGTGATTATAAAGGAGCTCTATAGGTGTCTCAAAAGGTACATGTTGGGTTGGCGTATTTCGAGATTAGGATTTGTCACTCCGATTGTCGGAGAGGTATCTCTGGGCCCTCTCGGTAATGCACATCACTTAAGCCTTGCAAGCATTGCAACTAATGAGTTAGTTGCGGGATGATGTATTACAGAACGAGTAAAGAGACTTGCCGGTAACGAGATTGAACTAGGTATAGGATACCGACGATCGAATCTCGGGCAAGTAACATACCGATGACAAAGGGAACAACGTATGTTGTTATGCGGTCTGACCGATAAAGATCTTCGTAGAATGTGTAGGAGCCAATATGGGCATCCAGGTACCGCTATTGTTTATTGACCGGAGACGTGTCTCGGTCATGTCTACATTGTTCTCGAACCCGTAGGGTCCGCACGCTTAAGGTTACGATGACAGTTATATTATGAGTTTATGCATTTTGATGTACCGGAGTCCCGGATGTGGTCACGGACATGATGAGGAGTCTCGAAATGGTCGAGACATAAAGATTGATATATTGGAAGCCTATGTTTGGATATCGGAAGTGTTCCGGGTGAAATCGGGATTTTACCGGAGTACCGGGTGGTTATCGGAACCCCCTGGGAGCTATATGGGCCTTAATGGGCCTTAGTGGAAGAAGAGGAGAGGCAGCCAGGGCTGGGCCGCGCGCCCCTCCCCCCTAGTCTGAATAGGACAAGGAGAGAGGGGGCCGGCGCCCCCCTCCTTCTCTCTCTCTCTCTTTTCCCACCTCGCGAATCCTATTCCAACTAGGATTGGGGGAGAAGTCCTACTCCCGGAGGGAGTAGGACTCCTCCTGGCGCGCCCTATGATGGCCGGCCGGCCTCCCCCTCTTGAGCCTTTATATACGGAGGCAGGGGCACCCCAGAGAGACACAAGTTGATCCACGTGATCATATTCTTAGCCGTGTGCGGTGCCCCCTTCCACCATAGTCCTCGATAATATTGTAGCGGTGCTTAGGCGAAGCCCTGCTGCAGTAGTACATCAAGATCGTCACCACGCCGTCGTGCTGACGGAACTCTTCCCCGACACTTTGCTGGATCGGAGTCCGGGGATCGTCATCGAGCTGAACGTGTGCTAGAACTCGGAGGTGTCGTAGTTTCGGTGCTTGATCGGTCGGGCCGTGGAGACGTACGACTACATCAACCAATCGCTTCCGTTGTCGATCTACAAGGTACGTAGATCATACTCTCCCCTCTCGTTGCTATGCATCACCATGATCTTGCGTGAGCGTAGGAATTTTTTTGAAATTACTACGAAAACCATCACATGAAACAACAAAAAATTATAGATACATTAGAGACATATCAATGCATAGAAAGGTTAGCATTAATAATAACAAGATATATTTTATTTCCATCTAGATAAGCATATCTGGATGTATCTGGGAGTTTCTTTAGTTCAAACTATGACCACCCTTAGGAGGAGGAGGATCTTTCAAAATTTCAATAGGCAAATTATGCTTACGGATAGGTGCTTGCCTAACGAATATTTCATCTATTTCATTTCTTTTGTTCATATACATATCATTTTCACGATCTAACAAATATTGCTCTAACTGGTCAGTAAGAGGCACGATAATAGAAGTAAGGCCAATAATATCATCTTTATTAGGTAAATCTTTCTCATGAGGTTGTCTAGTGAGTGTAGAGAAATTAAATTCATGAGATACATCATCAAACTTAACATTAACATTCTCTTTAACACAATCTATTTCAGCATTAACAGTGTTCAAGATTTTTATTTGGTTGTAAACTATTTATTATTGTCATACTATGTGATTTGGTTATAATAAAACTATGTGCAATGTTGTTTTTTTAGATATATGCATGCAAGATTGTGCACATTTGGCCGCCGGCCGGCCAGGTGGACCAAATGGGTCAACCAGTTAGGCGCACTGCAGACTCAAACACGGGCACGCATGGACGCTGTCCTTTGGCCTGACCCAATCCCGTCGTTTGTTCTGCTAGTTGGAGTTTTCCTTAGGTCATCTACGGTCGGACATGGTAAATCCGGCCCCTCAAACGCCCGCGGACGTGTCCACGGGCACTAAGTGGTCACTTCTCAAATTGCGTCGTCCACATCCACATATCTCATATCCGATCCCCTATATCCGTGCTAAACCATGCAAAATCGATAAAACTACGTAGATCATGAGCGAACATAAAAACAAACCTATAAATGCATAATCGGTTCATCGAAACATCACGATTGGATCTTCAAAAGATCGCCAAAGTTCACACAATGCACATAATACAACGGGCAAGTTTAAACTACATTTAAAAACTTGAAATTACAGCGGAGAAGGCAGATCTTCACCACTTCCTTGCCGACCCTTTCTCCTACCGGTCGCCGACGTAGCTGTAAGTGTCGGCGGCTGGTGGAGGATCGCCCGAGTCGTCGAACGAGGCGCCATGGTCATCGCTGTCGTCGTCATCGGAAGAGTCGGAGAGGATATGAGCCCTTTGAACCGCCGGACGACTCTGTCCTGCTGTCGCTCGAGCTTCGCCAGCCCAGCCGGCTCCGTCGCCTTGTGCTTGGACTGCTCAATGGCAAGCCGGAGCGCCTTGGCATTTTTTGGCAGAGTCGTAGAGCGTTCATCTCCGCCACCGTAAGCAACCGGCGAGACCCAAGCGAGGAGCCGCTCGTCCTTGCAGAGCTTCGCCGGAAACATGCGAAGGCGGCACACAGATTTCTCCGTTGCGTTCCTCTCCCTTGCCCGCTACCTCTCGCGATGGGTGGCACGCTCCTCCAATTCCCGCGTGCACGTCCGGACCGACGGGTGAGGGAGTCCTGGATTAAGGGGCCTCGGGCGTCCGACCTGTTAGCCATGGCCCGGACTGATGGGCTGTGAAGATACGAAGACCGAAGACTGTACTCGTGTCTGGATAGGACTCTCCTTGGCGTGGAAGGCAAGCTTGGTGATCGGATACGTAGATTTCCTTCTTTGTAACCGACCTTCTGTAACCCTAGATCTTCCCGTTGTCTATATAAACCGGAGGAGTTAGTCCGGATAGGACACTCATTATCATAGCCATACAAGCTAGACCTCTAGGGTTTAGCCATTACGATATCGAGGTAGATCAACTCTTGTAATACTCATACTCATAAAAATCAATCAAGACAGGCGTAGGGTATTACCTCCATAGAGAGGGCCCGAACCTGGGTAAACACCATGTCCCTTGTCTCCTGTTATCATCGTCCTTAGACGCACAGTTCGGGACCCCTGCCCGAGATCCGCCGGTTTTGACACCGACATTGGTGCTTTCCTTGAGAGTTCCACTATGCCGTCGACAACAAGATCGATGTATCGCCTTGTTTTCAAGGATAATATTACCACCGGAGGAACGCTGGCTCCAGGCCAAACCCTCCGGCTGGGCGGCTTTACCATGACCGCCCGTTCGGCCATTAAGCCGACGATGGCCTCTCGAGTCATCGAAAACCCCCTTCGTATCGACTCCGAATACTCCAAGCAGATGGATCCAGCGGAGCTTTCGTCTTTAAACAAGCTCCTAGATCGCATCGCTGCCTTGGGGGTCGCTACAGACTACGATTGGATTGGGCTTAAACCCGATCAGAGAGAAATCAAATCTCCGTCGGTCACCCACCAGATAGCGGTAGTCGAGGAACGGGTTGATAAATCTTCCTCCATATTAAGGACGGACTATGTCCGGATCTTCGGTCTCGAAGAGCCGGACACCTACCCGCGAGGTGAAGCATCCTGCCCTCCAAACGTAGAATCGGATGACGGGCCTAAGAAATCAGCAGACACCCCGGAGCTCGATCTGTTAAGTTCGGAAGACCTTCAAACTCCGGATCCAAAACTGGGGCAGGGTTCAGATTCAAATCCACCCACCCACCCGAATACAAGGGCTCTCGCGAGCATAAAATAGCAGTCTGAGGAAACGGTCCACCACTTCTGGGCTAGATTCCTTCTTTTTAAAAACAAGATTAAAGATTGCCGCGATGAGAAAGCGATCTCAGTGTTCTGCAACAATTGCAGGGACGAAGGAATCCTCAACGCAATTAACCACCGTGGCATCCTACACTTTGCTGACTTGGCAACCATCATACAGAAGTACAGTGCAATGCAAAGCGCCTGGAAAATTCAAGCAGCTCGTTGGGAATCATCGGTCCCCACTCAACCCTTCATTCAGGCGAAAAGGGCGCACCCTTGCAACACGCCCGATTCAATAGTAAAGAAATACAAGTCTAGTATGGGGCGTGGAACCGTTCTGGAAGGATGGCTCGACGGGCCATGCAAAATACATGCAACACTGGATAACATACCAACACATAGCCTTAGAGCATGTTGGATACTCCGGCAAGTGGCAAAGAGCGGCGAGGATATCCTCACCAAGAATAACCCAGAACAACACCCCCCAGAGGACAACAACTCCAAAGTATTGACGGTCTTCGAGACATTCGCCTCCAACAATAGGCGCAAGAGAGAACTACGCGGACTCGCTGAAGTCTGTCAAATAGAAGCAATAAACCCTTGGAACGACACAACTATATAACTTTTAATGCCAGCGACGAACCAAAATACAGGACAGTCCGAGCACTAGTCACCTTGGTCCTCAGTCCAATTGTGGATGGCTTTCGGCTAACCAAGGTCCTTATGAACGGCGGTAGCGGACTAAACCTCTTCTACGAAGATACACTCCACAAAATGGAAATAGACAGGAGCCGCATTGAGCAAAGCAGCACGACCTTCCGAGGAATTATCCCTAGTCGGGAGGTGCGGTGTGCGGGAAAAATAACACTCGACGTGGTATTCGGCACACCGGAGAATTATCGGTCCAAAGAAATAACCTTCCAAGTGGCCCCTTTCTACAGCGGGTATCACGCCCTCTTAGGGCGAGATGCATTTATGCGCTTCCAAGCGGTACCCCATTACGGATACATGAAGCTTAATATGCCTGGGCCCAAAGGTATAATCACTCTAGCTAGTGATCCGGACATAGCACTCCACACCGAGAATAAGACCGCATCCTTGGCCCTCGAGGCGTTATCTGAAGCCCTCGCGGCCGAAGAACTAGCCGCGCTGCGCTCCATGGTGGACAGGGATGATGTCGTCCTAGATAAATGACCCAAATCCACCTCCTTCAAACCAGCAGAAGAAATAGTCAAATTCCAAGTCCATCCAACGGACCCCAAGAAGACAGCATCCATCGGAGCACAATTTGATCCAACGGTTGACACCGCGCTACGAGAGTTTCTGCGTGAAAATTGGGATATATTCGCCTGGCACCCTTCTGATATGCCAGGAATCCCACGCGAGCTGGCCGAACACAGCCTCAATATATTAAAAGGATATAAACCGGTCAAGCAAACACTGCAGCGCTTTTCCGAACTCAAACGTCAAGCAATGGGGGAGGAGCTAGCCAAGTTAATCGAGGCCAGATTCATCATAGAAATAAAACACCCGGACTGGCTGGCAAACCTGGTGATGGTACCAAAGAAGGACAAATCCTGGCGGTTGTGCGTCGATTTTAATGACCTCAATAAGGCTTGCCTAAGGATCCCTTCCCCCTCCCCCGCATTGATCAAATCATTGATACTACCGCAGGACACGACTCACTGTGTTTCCTGGATGCATATTCCGGATACCATCAAATCAAAATGAAGGAGTCCGATCAAGCTGCAATAGCATTCATTACCCCATATGGGCCATTTTGCTTCAACACCATGCCCTTCGGGCTCAAGAATGCCGGAGCCACATACAAACGCATGATTCAAACATGCCTGGAGAAGCAGATCGGCAAGACAGTTGAAGCTTACATGGACGATGTCGTCATCAAAACCAGGCGCGCCGAAACATTAATAGACAATTTACGTCTCACATTCGATAACCTCCGTGAGTATGACATCAAGCTCAATCCGGAAAAGTGCGTTTTTGGTGTCCCCGCCGGAAAACTACTGGGCTTCATCATTCCCAATAGAGGAATTAAAGCAAATCCAACGAAAATTCGAGCTTTATCGCAATTGGCTACGCCAACAGACCTTAAACAAGTTCAAAAACTTGCGGGCTGCATGGCAGCTCTAAGCTGCTTCATCTCTAGATTGGGAGAAAAGGCAATACCACTCTATCGCCTTTTACGGCGAACCGATCACTTCGAGTGGACGTACGCGGCAACAGCCGGACTGGAGGAAATAAAAACCCTTCTTGCGAGCAATCCAATCCTGGCCGCACCAAACGTCGGCGAACCGATGTTATTATACATATCGGCAACACATCAAGTGGTGAGCGCCGTACTCATCGTTGAACAAGAACAGGATGGACATAAATTCCCGCTTCATAAGCCGGTATACTACGTATCCACTATCCTTACACCATGAAAATCCCGGTACCCCCGTTATCAATAGATAGCATACGTGGTCTTCATGGCATCTCGAAAGCTCCGTCACTACTTCGAGGAGTGTTCGATTGCGGTAGCTTCCGAAGTACCACTCAATGACATCATAAATAACCGTGAAGCCACGAGCCAGATTGCCAAATGGGCCATTGAGCTCCTCCCATTCGACATTACATACAAACCACGACAAGCTATTAAATCCCAAGTACTGGCTGACTTCATCGCCGAATGGACAGAGGCCGAACTCCCTAAAGAGTACGGCACATATTCCAATTGGGTTATGTATTTCGATGGCTCCAAAATGCTGGCAGGACTAGGAGCGGGCGTCGTTTTAACGTCGCCTACTGGAGACGTCGTTCAGTACGTACTCCAAATACTATACACAGACTCCAATAACGCAGCCAAATATGAGGCCTTATTACATGGTCTTCGGATGGCTGTCTCCATGGGCATACAGCACCTAGAGGTGCGCGGGACTCAAACCTTGCAATATCTCAAATAAATGGAGACTTCGACGCCAAAGATCTGAAGATGGCAGCTTATCGTAACGCAGTCATAAAAATATCGGCCCGGTTCGAAGGGCTCAAGTTCCATCATGTGGCTCGAGAAAGTAATCAAGCGGCGGGTGTTCTTGCTCGTATCGGCGCCAAGAGTGACCCTGTCCCACCTAATATATTTCTGGAAAGGCTTTTTAAGCCATCTGTGGTGTGGCAGGGGGAAAACGGCAACACTAGTCCAGATCCGAACATAACCCCAGATGCCGAAAACACCAACATCATCAGAGGCTCAGCCACCGAAATAACACCATCGGCGCATCTCATCATGGCAGTCATTGCGCCATGGACCGAACCCTTCCTGGCCTACCTTAATAGTAAGGAGCTTCCCGAGGACCATAATGAGGCCTGCTGCATTGTCCGGCGTTCGAAGGCCTACAAGGTTCATGACGGAGAACTCTATAAGAAAAGCGCTACCGGAGTTCTTCAAAGATGTATCTCTGAGGAAGAGGGGTGGAAGCTCTTGGCCGAGATTCACGCCGGGCTTGGCGGTCACCATGCTGCAGCTCGGGCCCTTGTTAGCAAGGCCTTCCGTACAGGGTTTTATTGGCCGACGGCCTGAGCAGATGCACAGGACCTTGTCCAACGTTGCGTCAGATGCCAACTCTTCGCCAATCAAAGCCATATGCCCCCACGGCCTTACAAACAATTCCCATCACTAGGCCTTTTGCGGTCTGGGGACTAGATATGGTCGGACCCCTTAAAGGAGGAAGCCATAAGAGAAAGTACCTGCTGGTCATGGTAGATAAATTCACTAAGTGGATAGAGGCCAAACCAGTCAAAACGGCCGAAGCGGGCCGGTAATAGATTTCATATCCGGCGTGGTATACCGTTATGGTGTCCCAGACAACATAATAACCGATAATGGCTCCAATTTCACAGTTAATGAAGTGAAAACTTGGTGTGCTAATCTCGGTATTAAACTCGATTATGCCTCGGTCTACCACCCGCAGACAAACGGTCAAGTCGAACGGGCGAATGGTCTTATTATGGGCGGCATCAAACCTAGACTAGTGCAGTCTTTAACAGAATCAGATAAGCACTGGGTGGAGGAACTTGACTCCATACTCTAGGGGCTGCGGACCACGCCCAACCGCACCACTGGATATACACCTTTCTTCATGGGGTACGGTGTAGAAGCAGTGTTACCCTGCGATATTATTCATGACTCACCTCGAGTGCACATGTACAAAGAGAGAGAAGCCGAGCTTGATCGGTAGGACAGCCTAGATGTCTTGGAGGAGGATCACGACGTTGCAAAAGCCCGTTCCGCATTTTATCAGCAGCAGGCTCACAGGTATCAAAGCAGCGAAGTGCGGGCCAAGACTTATAACGTTGGTGAACTCGTTCTATGCCTGCCGGAGAAGAAAAAGGATAAGCTCAAGCCCAAGTGGGAGGGTCCCTTCATCATTGACGAGGTTCTCACGAGAGGAGTGTACCGCCTCCGTGATGCGTCAGACAATCACCTGGAGCCGAACCCCTGGAATGCAGCCAGACTACGACGATTTTACGCCTAGCGCCGAACTACTGTGTTCGTCTTCTCCCTTCTGTTATTAACGTTATTTTTTCTCTCTTTTCGTTTTTATATTTTTCTTTCGTTTTGTTCCTTAGCCTTACGGTTTCAGTACAGCTAGACCGTCCTTACCTGATGCGTACACCTCTGCATATGTACGTTCATTATACCTGGGGGCTTCTCGTACAGAAGCTTGCTATTATTCTTTGAGCATCAAGCTCACCACATATGTGTTTTTCCATATGTACATTTTATTCGCCACTATATGCATCGATATGACTTAAGTTTTGGCCAAGGTGGGTTGCCTGGCTCCTGTGCTTATACCCTACATTCCCGTTAGTTCGGCTAGGGCATAAAGGGAGCACCTCTGCGATTGTTACTGTCGGGTCATCCAGATGTGTACCTCAGACTGGGTGAAGTTGAAAGCTAGCGTTCTTAAGGGAATATTCGGTCGGTGAATTAAAGATGTTTTCGCATTCACTTCATTGTGAAACCCCAGAAGTTACTTACTCTAGGTTTTTTCAAGCACAATTCGGACATGCACATTCAACGCATGCACACCCAGGGAAAGGAACCCTTAATGGAACTATTCTCTCTGGTAGATGTTTCTTACATAATGGAATATAACATAACTAGTCGGATACACATTGTCTGTTCAAGCAACTATGACCCCTACGCCCGGTTCACATGCATACCCCGGTATATTCTGCCGTAAGGGTATTCGGAAACACTCCGCACCTTCGGGTCCAGAGATCGAAGCGAAAAGGTCGGCCATGATAATTGTTTTTATTATCTAGTTAGAAGGAAAGTACATAGTCACCTAGGACTCAAAAACTTCTTCTATACCGTCCAACAGGCGGTCTAATTTACAATCCTGTTGGGAGTATCTAGGAGCCACCTCTACTTGGCCATATACTAAACTAACGGGAATTTCTTCCCCATTTGACCCTACCGGTCCGACCCGGGCCATGTGATTCGGATCCAGCTTGGTATATCGTGTTTTTATCATGGCCCAGGCTTCTCGCGCACCCTCCCGGCAGGACGATATCTTCCACAGCCGGATACGCTGCCGCGCTCCCTTGAACAGCTCTACAAGCTTCTCCATACTCCCTGGAGGGGAGTCGGATGGCCATAAGGCCTTGGCTACACTCCTCATTGCCAGCCGAGCTCGCTCGTGCAACTGCGACAGCTCTTGCAGAAGATCACTTAATGATCCGGACACCTCCTCTTCAGGACGGCCTGTCAATATACCTGCAATCACTGCTATATCAGCTACTGTTACTTCCAAACTGTTATAATATAAATGCAGTCACATACTGAATAGGCCGCCTCACAGTTTTTTGTTGTCCTTCATGGACTCAGCTAGCTGAGCTTGCACGTCTTTCAGTTCTTCGCCTAGTTTGGTGTTCGAATCCTGGAGCTTCTTTTTCTCCTGAACGACTTCTGTTAACACACGCTCGCCCGCTGCTAGCAGTTTTTTGGCTCCATGTTCTTCGCCTCGAGCGGCGTCCAACTGCTCCCGCAGTTGGTCTAACGATCCAATACAACGATGAGCAACCAGATTAGCATTATTAGTATACAATTATGATTTCTCGATGGAGGGAAACATTACCGGGGGATGCCTTCTTGGACTTCTCTAGTTCGGCATTGGCAACAGACAGCTGGCACTGACACTTTTCTAGTTCCTGAGTTAACATGGTGTTCTTCTCCGTAAGCACCTGGTTGTACATTAATCCTTAAATCAGTTGTTTCAAATACTTTAAGTCTCGGGGGCTACTCGTATATGGTTATCATAGTCAGACAAAACAAACTTACCTGCACATCTTTTAAATGTTGTTTTATGGCTCTATTAAGCCCATCTCGAGCAGCTCGGATATACGCATCGACAGAGTTGAAGGCATCAAATGACTCTTCTGAAAAGCCAGGGTCTTGTAAAATGGCCTTGCGGCGCCGATGATTTATGGCGCTCTCCACTTCCGAGTTGGTGATGGATACATCATCCGAATCCTCCACTGGCAGATACTCCGGCGTCACCCCCGCTTCAGGCCCCGTCTTCATGGCAGGATTTGAATCCTGGCTGCGAGAAGTATGACCGGCCGGACCCCCGGATATAGTCCGGCACACCTTTCTCCTGATAAAGGGTAAACGGAAAGGTTACAGTAAGACATGAATGCCAAGGTGCATACTTGCAAATTCATACATCTTCGTCGGAGGCTCGGTCGTATCTTTCTTTGCCTTCCTCTTGGAAGGCTTGCCTGGTATGGGGGACGCTCTCTTCGGAGACGCTCCCGGGGCAGCATGGCGCGCCGAACGCTTCCCCTTCTAAGCACAGGACAGTGCGGTGGGTAAGGAGGAATGAGAAAACTCTTTTGGATAAGGTGTCTTCAGGTTACTTACACGTGAAGCAGGAAGGAGGCCGAGGTAATCGGCGATAATAGGTACATATGTACCGTCGTAGCTCATTTGATAAAATACTCCATCCTCAAGCTCCACAAATATGTCCGGATCTTCCTCATATCCGGGGTCAAGATCCCGGTTGCGATTCTCCGGCTGAGGGGCAGGGTCATGGATCCCCTCGACAGCCTATTGCCATTCCTGTTATGAGTAAGATAAGACGCTGCCTGTCAAGAATGATTCAGGGACAAGAATAAAATTAGTGGAGCTGAACCTTACCCAGCTTGGAGGATTATACATGGAAAACCCGTCTCGAATTTGGAGACGGGTGAACTCCTCCTTCTCCCCTTTATACAGCTCGGCCAGTATTTTGGCTAGGGCGGCAGGAGTCTTTGGGCCCTTTCGGCCATAGCATGAGGCGTCGTCTTCTCCGTTATACTGCCACATGGGCAGCCCTCTGTATTGAAGCAGCTGGACCCCCCGCGTTATCGAAATTGCCATCACCTCGACTACCGACAATCCGGACTGAGCAAGCATCTTAATCTTGCCCAGTAGCAGGCTGATCTCTGCGCTATCCTCTTCCTCGAGGCTCTAAGGACGCCAGCTATGGCGTTTCTTCAGCGGAGCGTTTGAAAATTCGGGGAGGCCCATGCGGACATGGTCGGGTAGAGCAACATCATTGATGTAGAACCATTCGGACGACCACTCTTCGGGAGCTTTCTTCGGCGTGCCGGATAGGTATCCGGTCCCGGTGATGCGCCACACTTCGGCTCCTCCCACTTCGAAGATTAACCCACCTTGATTGTGAGGGACGAGGCAGAATAGTCTTCTCAACAAATCGAAATGGGCCTCGCAACCCATGAATAGTTCGCATAAAGTGACATAGCCCACGATGTGCAGAATGGAGGCCGGAGTAAAATTATATAGCTGGAGGCCGTAGTACTCCAGAAGCCCTTGAAGGAATGGGTGAATTGGGAACCCCACGCCCCTCAGGAGATAGGGGACTGTAACACCCCGTGTGTCATGCTACAGTAACCTCACCCTAGTGATGCCATGTCATCACCCTTTTCCTAAGCCAATTGCCACTTGGTTAAAACTCAAGTCAAATTCAAATTTAAAATGCAAGTCGATTTATCATCTCTTCAAACTTTCAAAAAAAATGTTCGTTGGGTTGAATATATTCACAAAGTAATTATCATATAAGAACCAATAGTATTTGAGTATCTAAAATGCCATTAACCTATTTAAACTTGAACCCGTAGTATTTAATTTATCCTTTATAATTTAAATAAATGGCGAAACTTTTCCAAATGAATTGAAACCTTGTATGCTGCTTCAAAATCCTACCTAGTAATTATGTGCAAAGTTGCACCTATAACTAAATTCATTTAGTAGCTCAAATTAATGCAAAACAGAGGTGAAACAAATGAAACAGAATAGAATAAAAAAAGAGAAAGGAAGAAAGAAAAGAACATGAAAGTGGAAAGTGAGATGGGGGAAGGCCCAGGTGGACTGGGAAAGGACCAGCCCACCTCCACCCCACTCATCCCCCTCCTCGCGCTACAGGAGCAGGGAAACCGTGGCGGGCATCCATGGCGTCCCAGCCAGGTGCCGGCCATCCTGCGGCCTCCCCTCCGTCCCCGACGCCTACTAGGACCTGAAGCGCCCCCTCCTGCCAATCCTAGCCGCCCGCTCGACCCGCCCCTGTCGCTCCCGCATCCTCTTCCCACTCTGGATAGGGCTAGCAAATGCACACCGAAGCATGCCGTCACGAACCAGCGCAGCCACCGCCGTCCCCCCGTCGCACCGTCGTGGCCATCCGCTCCATAGGCCTTTCCTCTGTCGTCTTCGCCCATGGGATCAAGCCCGGAGCTGCCCCATCGTCCCCGTCGTCCTCGTATTCAATGACGGTCACCATCGATGCCCCACCGCGGATCCACACTCCGGCACGTCCTCGTCCTCCTCCTCGAGCACGCTGCCGTTTCCCTGCACTGCAAGTGAGGCCCGGCCTCTCCTGCTCTCTTCGCCGCTGTCGCCCGAGCTCGCTAGAGCTCGTAACCCGCCACGGTGCTGCACGCACTCCGCCGCGCCACCGCGCGCTGCCCCTCTACCCGATCGTGCCCGCGTCGCCCCCTGCTTCCGCCGCCGACCGTCGCCGGCCTCCACCGGCCTTTGCCGTGCGTGCGTGCTCGCCCCCCCCCCTGCGCCACGTCCACTCGCCGCCTCGCACCCACGCTAGCACCGCCAGCTCGCCTCCCGTGCTGCCGCGCCCCCGCTCCCCTACTGCCAGCTACTTCTCACCGCACCGCCCCGCATCCCCTCCCTGGCACCCGCTGTCGCTGCCCTGCTAGCGCCACTAGCTGCTGCCGCGCGCATTTGCCGAGCCAGCCGCCACATCCACCGCTACTGCTTCTCTGCATGTTGCGCTGTTGCTGCCTCTGCTGCGGCTCCGGTGCCACCAGCCGCGCGTCGGCCGCTTCGGCTTCGGCTCCGTCACGTGCGCCCGCCCCAGGACTCTACGACGCCTGCCCTGCTCGCTCGTCGATGGCCGCGCTGGCCATGTCCAGCCATGGCTGGCCAGAGCCACCGCCGAGTCGGGCCAGCCCCTGATTAGCTTAGGGCCTAATACCCCTTCCCCACTAATCTGCTGCTGACCACCGGGACCCACCACTACTAAAACTAATTAAATCCAACTTTTAAATAAAAGTGTCCCAATGACAGTTAGACCCCACCTCTAAATATCTTTTAAAGAAGTGTTAAAAACTGTAGGTATGACACCTAGGCCCCACCAGCCCTCTTTGACCAGTCAACTGGGACTGTTGACTGCTGACTCAGCAGTCAACAGGTCCCACCTGTCATGGACATGCACACACTACTGGGTACACTTCTTGTACCCATAGCAGTTCTGTATTTAATATTTTTGAACTAAAAGAATTCCCGAAATTACAGAATATTAATAAAACTTTGAAAAGTAATATAAAATAAACCGTAATCCGTATGAAAATACTTTGTACATGAAAGTTGCTCAGAACGACGAGACGAATCCGAATACGCAGTCCGTTCGTCCGCCGCACATCCCTAGCATAGAGAACATGCAACTTTCCCCCTCCGGTCCGTCTGTCCGAAAACGCAAAACACCGGGAATACTTTCCCGGATATTTCCCTCCTTCGCTGGTATCACCTAGTACCGCTCTAGGTCACTCCTAGCACTGCATATTGCCTTGTTATGTTTTGTGATGCTTCAATTGCTCTGTTATTTATTGTGTTCCCCCTCCGTTACTTCTTTCCGATAGAACCTGAGGCCATGGTTGAACCAGTAATCGACTACTTCACCTTCGAGGATCCGTTTCTGTCTGTAGAGCAACCAGGCAAGCCCCCCCCCTTGATCACCGGATATTGCCTATTCTCTCTCTACTACTTGCATTAGAGTAGTGTAGCATGTTACTGCTTTCCGTTAATCCTATCTTGATGCATAGCCTATCATTGTTGCTATAGTTGTTGATACCTTACTTGCTATCCTAAATGCTTAGTATAGGATGCTAGTTTATCATCAGTGGCCCTACATTCTTGTCAGTCTGCCATGCTATACTATCGGGTCGTGATCACGTCGGGTGTTGATCATGGGTATATACTATACATATTACACATGATACATGTTGTGACTAAAGTCGGGTCGGCTCGTTGAGTACCCGCGGTTGATTCATGAATTGGGGGCTGAAAGGACATACTTTCCCGACGGCCCTCTATGTAGATCTTTGTGACGGAGCGATAGGGCAGGTTGAGACCACCTAGGTGAGAGGTGGGCCTGGCCTTGGTCGGTGTTCGCGGTTACTTCAAGATAACACGCTTAACGAGATCTTGGTATTTGATCTGAGTCTGGCCACTGGCCTATATGCACTAACCAACTATGCGGGAACAGTTATGGGCAGTCGACGTCGTGGTATCAGCCGAAGCCTTCGTGACGTCAGCGACTGAGCGGCGCATGCCGGGTTGGACTGCGTAATGCAACTTCCTCTATAATGGAGGTTGCTAGGTCTGCTCACCAGTCGTGTACGCAACGTGCGGGTGTGCAATGGGCGATGGGCCTAGACCCCTACGCGCATAGGATTTAGACCGGCGTGCTGACCACTCTGTTGTGCCTAGGTGGGGCTGCGACGTGTTGATCTTCCGAGGCCGGGCATGACCCAGGAAAGTGTGTCCGGCCAAAGGGGGATCGAGCGTGTTGGGAAATGTGGTGCACCCCCGCAGGGAAGTTTATCTATTCGAATAGTTGTGTCGCTCGGTAAAAGGAGGACCCGGAGTTGTACCTTAACCTTATGACAACTAGAACCGGATACTTAATAAAACACACCCTTCCAAGTGCCAGATACAACTGGTGATCGCTCTCTCACAGGGCGATGAGGGGAGGATCGCCAGGTAGGATTATGCTATGCGATGATACTTGGTGAACTTACCATCTACTCTCTTCTACATGCTGCAATATGGAGGTTGCCAGAAGCGTAGTCTTCGATAGGCCCAGCTATCCCCCTCTTATTCTGGCATTCTGCAGTTCAGTCCACATATATTACCCCTTTCATTTGATACATACATATGTAGTGTAGCTCCTTGCTTGCGAGTACTTTGGATGAGTACTCACGGTTGCTTTGCTCCCCCTTTTTTTTCCTTTCTATACCCTATTGTTGTGACCAGACGATGGAGTCCAGGAGCGAGATGCCACCGTCGACGACGACTCCTACTACACCGGAGGTGCCTACTACTACGCGCAGGCCGCTGATGACGACCAGGAGTAGTTTAGGAGGATCCCAGGAAGGAGGCATGCACCTCTTTCGATATGTATCCCAGTTTGTGCTAGCCTTCTTAAGGCAAACTTGTTTAACTTATGTCTGTACTCAGATATTGTTGCTTCCGCTGACTTTCTATGATCGAGCTCTTGTATTCGAGCCCTCGAGGCCCCTGGCTTGTAATATGATGCTCGTATGACTTATTTTATTTGTAGAGTTGTGTTGTGATATCTTCCCGTGAGTCCCTGATCTTGATCGTACACGTTTGCGTGTATGATTAGTGTACAATTGAATCGGGGGCGTCACAAGTTGGTAGCAGAGTCGACTTCCTATAGGAATCCTCCTTCCACACTCCTTGGCCCAAGTTGAGTCTAGTCGATGAAAATTGTTTTACTAACTTGGCTGTGTGGCCCATGGGCCCATGTCGCCATTGGGTGGTATTAGGATCTTTTATTCCTCGTCTATACTCTGGGACTCTGATCTCTCTTCTATTCAGGTTAAATGAATTTTGCTAAATCTAACATTAGGATCTCGTGATCACTTTCACCCGAAGAGCACCTTATTACCAATGATCGTCTGCTGCACCAGAAGATTCTAAGGTTACTCTACGATGTTCTCCCAAGACACTTGTACGCACCGCCCTTGCAAATTCCCTACCACTGTTATATCCTTATTGATAACTGCATACACCTGCCATTCTTACATTCAATCCCGTTGATCTTGTTATTACAAGATGCCCCGAACTGCTCCCCGTTGTTCCGAGAATCCTTTGAGCTTACTACCTTGCAGTTCCTTGTCACCTGAATACCCCTACGGAAAATTTTGTGCACATATCGAGTATCCGCTCATCCTCAGTTGATTCTTGTAATTCACAAAAGTCTTCATAATACCATTCGTTCTTCTAAAAATCCTCAATAGCCTATTGTTTCTGATTTTTTTTACTTGCTTGCATTATGGTTAAATACCATAAGTCTAGTAATCTTATTACCATCCTTTGTCATTATCATTTTGAGTCCGTTGATACAATATGTTGCGAATGCTCGCAATCCTCAATCAGATCCTAGAATTCATCCTTCTGGCTCAGACGTCATTTTAACTTGTGCTGGATCTCGACCAATCAAATCGCCATCGATTGTACCCCTAAGGCCATTCTACCTATCCATCACTAATCGGAGCATTTGCTTCTGATCCCTTGTCTTGGAATTCATAATTCCTTTGCAATTGAGCTTTGAGTTAGTCAATTGTTTCTATAATCTGATCTTCGTGCATTCTTTCTTCCTCTGGTTGAGTACTGATGCTCACACCGGATCCCTTGTGGACCACCAGACCCTTCGTCGGATTTCATCCAACAACGTCCTTCATATTCAATAAGCTTGTGAGCCTTTCCTCAGATACATAATGCCTTCGGTAAATTGTATCCTCTGCTTTCTCAAGCATGCTCTACTATCGAGCTTGTGTTATTTATTCTTGAAATTTATGGTATATACTCCTAAGATGCCCCGATGGGTTGAACCTATGCGTTCCCCAAACCGTATGAACCCGAAAGTTTTCGCGAGTCATACTCTTTTGTTGCTTCGCCAAATAAAATTTCAACACTACAACTTTTTCGACAATGAGAAGTGAATGAGCGGTTATGCATTGAAGAAGTGGGAGTCGACCTTGAACTTTGTGTTCATGCCTATGGAAACGATGTAGATCTTATCATGGAAGCTTCTCGTAACAATAACTATTCCCTTGGTATAATATCATTTGGTATTTGTGAATTGATCCTTCACAATCGTGGTTTCGACCATGATTGTTCTCCTTTAATTCCATTTCTCAAACAAGATGAAGTGTTTGTCTTCTGCAGGTCATGTCAGTGTCCACCCTATACTCTGCTCTACCGTCGAGTATTACACTCTGGTATCTCGAGTATATCACGGAACTACATAAGTCCTTATGAGTTCTTCATCTAGTATTGCTTCTCACCGATTTCAGATTTTCCCCGGGTTCTGAGTTATAAGTCACGCGAGAACACCAATAACTGAATCGATTCCGCACTCCGATTCAATTAGTATTTTTCATTTCTTACGAGTTTAATAATCCTTCAAGTCATTCCTAGCCTGATCGGCTATATCATTAGTGTGCGAAATTTTAACTATGCTACCCAGTCCTTCTTCCTGGAGCACAATTTTCGATGATGAGCTAACCTTACGTTGATCTTCCTCGTCGTATCATTTCACCTTGAACAACAAGCTTGATTTCAAGTTTGTGTCGTACCTGTGGTTCCAATAAACTTGTGCTTCATCATTCCTTTGACTTGATGCCATCGCTGATTGATTACATCTTCATGAAATCTCTCGACAACTGTGTCGTGATCATCATCAACATCCTAAGCTCTTCCAAGATATATATCGAATACTTGATGGTTAATACAATCCTTGCCCCTTGATGATTCATGTTATCATCGACCACTTTATTGCCTTCCGCTTAACACAAACTTGTCCGTGTTTGGTGTTATACCTTGAGATCCTTGCTACCCAGCAGTTGTTCTTCTTTACCTTGGGAGTATTACCATCTTTTATGTCTAGAAAGTCGTGAAATTTTCACCACCTCTTAAGAGATCTTGTTACAGGTGATACTTCTTGCCATATCCGTTCATTCCTTGGTCCCCGTGTTGCTTCTAACTGGAAAACCGACAATTGAACTATGATGAGCGACTTCAAAACTTCTAGCAACCCTATTGCTTTGAAGTTAATGGTTGATATTACATTCTTAGACCATTGGTTATCGAATCACCATTCTAACATTGATCATGCTACCTAAGCCCATATTTCGGGTGCATCTTTCAATCAACGATTAACCATGTATGTTTTCCTCGAGCATACCTCATTATATCATTTGATCTGACAAATGTTATCTCCTTGTTCGAATACTGGTGGGTATCCATCTTTTGGAAATCTCGATTCATTATCGCTGAGTTCATTAGCCACCTCCCCGTCCTCTCCTTGGTTTAATGATGAACTCATGATTCGGTACTTGCTTCCATAGTTCATTTCCTGAGAATCTTACAGTGTCATCTCGTCAATTTGAGTTGCACCTTTTCTTCTCAGGCATCCTGAGTCTGGGTATCCTAACACCAATCGGACCTGAATCTCGGTCAGATATGATGGTTGGAACATATTCCCAGGTGTTATAACATTGGTCTTTAACCCAATAAGGTGATGTCATCCTAACACACCTGCCCGGAGGGCCTATTGTTATAGTTTCCCTTTTAGCAAGGTTAGCCATTCTTCCATGAGGAAATTGTAAGACTTATTCTATAAGTTGTTCCTGATGGATCCTTTGTGTATCCAAAGTCTGATCTTTACCCAGTGACCATGTCAATGCTATCTCGAAGCATGTCTATGGTACTCCGAATTTCAACAAGAACATTTGAAGCCCAATGTTAAATGTTTCCTGTTCAATTATCCAAACACCGTTGTATGGGTAATGTCATGAAATTTCTCTCCCCTTACCTAAAGAGTTTTCTACATTATATCCTGTCATGGATATCATGCTCTGCTTCTCCTTGGGAAGGATATACCCTTGAAATATGTGTTTAAACACATTTTCCTTTTCATTGTTCTGTTTAATATGATAATCATATTTTCCTTTCCATTGTTTGGTTTAACCTTTCTTGTGATCTATATGATCTAAGCAGTAATATTCTCCTGCTTATGTAAACACCTCGGTGTACAATTCTGTCAGCAAGACCCTGTTACTATTGTTGATAACATTCCGGTAGCCACCGATGGACAAGAACTTTGCCTATTGGTCCGCCTCATTCAACGAGCAGGAAAATAGTTCTCTTCGTCCCTCGCCCTTGTTATCAATGTTGTCGCCGACATAACTGACAGGCTATCCTCTGACCTTCCTTGCTTACATGATCGTGCAAGATGTCACCGCTCCTTCTACTTTTGACCCACATGGTGGGCCCATAACCCACAGTTTCACAGGATCAAAACCTGACTCTCTTGTACATCCATGTCCCTAAGGTTATTCCTCACACTTGCCTTCATATGAAAATCACGAGCCACCTTCCTAGCGATGATCTACTCTAGTATCAAATGCAATATTTATTTTCGTTGCTCTAGACACTTTCACCTTCTCGTTAGGCATCGAATGATTGCCTAGCCGCTCGAAACTTCTCATGGTATCTTCTTACTTTGCTCTCAATATTTCTTAAGTTTCAATTCGACGGTTACTTTCCGTCACCTTCCCTGATTTTATCTACCAGACAAGCAACCTGGTGGAGGTCCGTTCTTCCGAAGTTACGCATTGTCCTTTTCGTAAGTACGATGGAGATCCCGAAGGAAGAGTGACAACTTCATCATGATGCCCCGAAGCAAAGAACTAAAGACATCAACGAAGAGGATCGCCTACTTCGGGAAGAGCAACCAAGACCGATAAGATTCATTGGAATTTCGAAACTAGACCTTTTCCCCTTACTCTACCTCTTAAATCTCGGGACGAGATTTCTTGTAGTGGAGGAGATTTGTAACACCCCCGGTTTCATGCTACAGTAACCTCACCCTAGTGATGCCATGTCATCACCCCTTTCCTAAGCCAATTGCCACTTGGTTAAAACTCAAGTCAAATCCAAATTTAAAATGCAAGTCGATTTATCATCTCTTCAAACTTTCAAAAAAATGTTCGTTGGGTTGAATATATCCACAAAGTAATTATCATATAAGAACTAATATTATTTGAGTATCTAAAATGCCATTAAACTATTTAAACTTGAACCCGTAGTATTTAATTTATCCTTTATAATTTAAATAAATGGCGAAACTTTTCCAAATGTATTGAGACCTTGTATGTTGCTTCAAAATCCTACCTAGTAATTATGTGCAAAGTTGCACCTATAACTAAATTCATTTAGTAGCTCAAATTAATGCAAAATAGAGGTGAAACAAATGAAACAGAAAAGAACAAAAAAAGAGAAAGGAAGAAAGAAAATAATATGAAAGTGGAAAGTGAGATGGGGGAAGGCCTGGGTGGACTGGGAAAGGCCCAGCCCACCTCCACCCCACTCATCCCCCTCCTCACGCTACAGGGGCAGGGAAACCGTGGCGGGCATCCATGGCGTCCCAGCCAGGTGTCGGCCATCCTGCGGCCTCCCCTCCATCCCCGACGCCTACTAGGACCCGAAGCGCCCCCTCCTGCCAACCCTAGCCGCCTACTCGACCCGCCCCTTTCGCTCCCTCATCCTCTTCCCACTCTGGATCGGGATGGCAGATGCACACCGAAGCACGCCGCCGCGAACCAGCGCAGCCACCGGCGTCCCCGTGTTGCACCGCCGTGGCCATCCGCTCCACCGGCCTTTCCTCTGTCGTCTTCGCCCATGGGATCAAGCCCAGAGCCGCCCCATCGTCGCCGTCGTCCTCGTCTTCAGCGACGGTCACCATCGATGCCCCGCCGCGGATCCACGCTCCGACACGTCCTCCTCCTCCTCCTCCTCGAGCACGCTGTCGTTTCCCTGCACTACAAGTGAGGCCCGGGCTCTCCTCCTCTCTCCCCCGCTATCGCCCGAGCTCGCTGGAGCTCGTAACCCGCCACGGCGCTGCACGCAATCCGCCGCGCCACCGCGCGCTGCCCCTCTGCCCGACCGTGCCCGGGTCGCCCCCTCCTTCCGCCGCCGACTGCCGCCCACCTCCGCCGGCCTTTGTCGTGCGCGCGCTTGCGCCCCCCTACGCCACGTCCACTCGCCGCCTCACGCCCGCGCTAGCACCGCCCGCTCGCCTCCCGCGCCGCCGCGCCCCCGCTCCCCTACTGCCAGCTGCTTCTCGCTGCACCGCGCCGCATCCCCTCCCCGGCACCCGCTGTCGCTGCCCCTGCTAGCGCCACTAGCTGCTGCCGCGCGCGTTCGCCGAGCCGACCGCCACATCCGCCGCTACTGCTGCTCTGCATGTTGCGCTGCTATCGCCTCTGCTGCGGCTCCGGAGCCACCAGCCGCGCGTCGGCCGCTTCGGCTTCGGCTCCGTCCCTCGCGCCCGCCCCAGGCATCCATGCCACCTGCCCTGCTCACTCGCCGGCGGCCGTGCTGGCCATGTCCAGCCACGGCTGGCTAGAGCCACCGCCGAGTCGGGCCAGCCCCTGATTAGCTTAGGGCCTAATCCCCCTTCCCCACTAATCTGTTGCTGACCACCGGGACCCACCACTAATAAAACTAATTAAATCCAACTTTTAAATAAAAGTGTCCCAATGACAGTTAGACCCCACCTCTAAATATCTTTTTAAAGAAGTGTTAAAAACTGTAGGTATGACACCTGGGCCCCACCGGCCCTCTTTGACCAGTCAACTAGGACTGTTGACTGCTGACTTAGCAGTCAACAGGTCCCACCTGTCATGGACATGCACACACTACTGGGTACACTTCTTGTACCCATATCAGTTCTGTATTTAATATTTTCGAATTAAAAGAATTCTAGAAATTACATAATATTAATAAAACTTTGAAAATTAATATAAAATAAACCGTAATCCGAATGAAAATACTTTTTACATGAAAGTTGCTCAGAACGACGAGACGAATTCGAATACGCAGTCCGTTCGTCTGCCACACATCCCTAGAATAGTGAACATGCAACTTTCCCCCTCTGGTCCGTCTGTCCGAAAACATGAAACACCGGGAATACTTTCCCGGATATTTCCCTCCTTCGCCGGTATCACCTAGTACTGTTCTAGGTCACTCCTAGCACTGCGTATTGCCTTGTTATGGTTTGTGATGCTTCGATTGCTCTATTATTTATTGTGTTCCCCCTCCGTTACTTCTTTCCGGTAGACCCCGAGACCGCGGTTGAACTAGTGATCGACTACTTCACCTTCGAGGATCCGTTTCTGTCTGCAGAGCAACCAGGCAAGCCCCCCCTTGATCACCAGATATCGCCTATTCTCTGTCTACTGCTTGCATTAGCGTAGTGTAGCATGTTACTGCTTTCCGTTAATCATATCCTGATGCATAGCATGTCATTGTTGCTACAGTTGTTGATACCTTACCTGCTATCCTAAATGCTTAGTATAGGATGCTAGTTTATCATCAGTGGCCCTACATTCTTGTCAGTCTGCTATGCTATACTATCTGGCCGTGATCATGTCAGGTGTTGACCACGGGTATATACTATACATATTACACATGATACATGTGGTGACTAAAGTCGGGTCGGCTCGTTGAGTACCCATGGTTGATTCATGAATTGGGGGCTGAAAGGACATACTTTCCCGATGGCCCTCTGTGTGGATCTGTGGCGGAGCGACAGGGTAGGTTGAGAACACCCAGGTGAGAGGTGGGCCTGGCCCTGGTCGGCGTTTGCGGTTACTTCAAGATAACATGCTTAACGAGATCTTGGTATTTGATCTGAGTCTGGCAACTAACCTATACACACTAACCAACTACGCGAGAACAGTTATGGGCAGTCGACGTCGTGGTATCAGACGAAGCCTTCGTGACATCAGCGACTGAGCGGCGCGCGCCGGGTTGGACCGCGTAACGCAACTTCCTTTGTAATGGAGGTTGCTAGGTCTGCTCACCGGTCGCGTACGCAACATGCAGGTGTGCAATGGGCGATGGGCCCAGACCCCTGCGCGCATAGGATTTTAGACCGGCGTGCTGACCTCTCTGTTGTGCCTTGGTGGGGCTCCGACATGTTGATCTTCTGAGGTCGGGCATGACCCAGGAAAGTGTGTCCGGCCAAAGGGGGATCGGGCGTGTTGGGAAATGTGGTGCACCCCTGCAGGGAGGTTTATCTATTCGAATAGCTGTGTCCCTCGGTAAAAGGACAACCCGGAGTTGTACCTTGACCTTATGACAACTAGAACCGGATACTTAATAAAACACACCCTTGCAAGTGCCAGATACAACCGGTGATCGCTCTCTCACAGGGCGACGAGGGGAGGATCGCCGGGTAGGATTATGATATGCGATGATACTTGGTGAACTTACCATCTACTCTCTTCTACATGCTGCAAGATGGAGGTTGCCAGAAGCGTAGTCTTTGATAGGCCCAGCTATCCCCCTCTTATTCTGGCATTCTGTAGTTCAGTCCACATATATTACCCCTTTCATTTGATACATACATATGTAGTGTAGCTCCTTGCTTGCGAGTACTTTGGATGAGTACTCACGGTTGCTTTGCTCCCCCCTTTTTTTTCCTTTCTATACCTAATTGTTGCGACCAGACAATGGAGTCCAGGAGCCAGATGCCACCGTCGACGATGACTCCTACTACACTGGAGGTGCCTACTACTACGTGCAGGCCGCTGACGACGACCAAGAGTAGTTTAGGAGGATCCCAAGCAAGAGGCTTGCGCCTCTTTCGATATGTATCCCAGTTTGTCCTAGTCTTCTTAAGGGTAACTTGTTTAACTTATGTGTGCACTCAGATATTGTTGCTTCCGCTGACTCGTCTATGATCGAGCTCTTGTATTCGAGCCCTCGAGGCCCCTGGCTTGTAATATGATGCTTGTATGACTTATTTTTTTGTAGAGTTGTGTTGTGATATCTTCCCGTGAGTCTCTGATCTTGATCGTATGCGTTTTAGTGTATGATTGAATCGGGGGCATCACAGGGACGAAGCACACTCATTCTCCCGCAGACGGATTGGGGAAATCCTCCACCTGGGTTTTCCTGTTGAAGGAGGCCAATCCTGCTCGAACAGGGACTAGATCTGCAGGAGGAAGAAACCCTTGCGTTTGCAGCTTCGCTAATTGACTGTGGGGCACGAAGCACCTCTCCCACTCGCCCCTCTCTAGGTTGGAACGGGAAGAGGAGCTGGAAATGTTGGCCATGTTGGAATGGTTTTGCCTGGCAGTGCCTGAGGATTTTCTCCACGTGATGTTGAAAGGATCTGAGATCTAATCTCTTTAAATAGACACTCTTTCTTGCAGGGATAGGGTGATATTTGCAAAAATACCCTGACTATCCACATTCGCCTGACACGTGGAAGATGAAGTCATAAATGCACAGAAGCCAAGGGGTGCTGCGTTGAATTGAAAGCCGAACACCCTACTTGGAGGACGTCGGAGGAGGAACCCGCCTTGCAATGTCGAAGACAATCTACGCGCCGAATACCTCGTCATTGAGGCCTGGTTTGGGGGCTACTGAGGGAGTCCTGGATTAAGGGGTCCTCGGGCGTCCGGCCTGTTAGCCATGGGCCGGAATGATGGGCTGTGAAGATACGAAGACCAAAGACTATACTCGTGTCCGGATAGGACTCTCCTTGGCGTGGAAGGCAAGCTTGGTGATCGGATACGTAGATTTCCTTCTTTGTAACCAACCTTTTGTAACCCTAGATCTTCCAGGTGTCTATGTAACGCCCCGAGACCGATGTGCCAGGTGTCGTGCAGTTATTCGCTGTTGTTGCCTTATCATTGCTTTCGTGTCATGTATTGCATATCATGTCATCATGTGCATTTCATTTGCATACATGTTTGTCTCTTGCATCCGAGCTTTTCCCCGTTGTCCGTTTTGCAATCCGACGCTCCGTTCTCCTCCGGTGGTCATTTCTACCTTTCTTTCGTGTGTGGGGATTAAACATTTCCGGATTGGACCGAGACTTGCCAAGCGGCCTTGGTTTACTACCGGTAGACCGCCTGCCAAGTTTCGTATCATTTGGACTTCGTTTGCTACTCCAACGGTTAACCGAGGGACCGAGAAGGCCTCGTGTGTGTTGCAGCCCAACACCACTCCAATTTGGCCCAAAACCCACCTAAACCCTCTCCATCATCTCGGTCGTTCGATCATGATCGCGTGGCCGAAAACCGCACCTCATTTGGACTCTCGTAGCTCCCTCTACCTATAAATATGTGTCTCCCTCCGAAATCCTCGCGCAGATCTAACCCTAGCTTCTTCCCACTCCGCCGCCGGACATGTCCGTGCCCGCCGGACGCGTCCAGCCTCCACCTCACTCCACCCAATCAGAAGCCGCCACGTCGCCCCGACGCCGCTCTCCTCCAACCACGGCGTGCCACCTGTCCAGCACACCGCCTCCCACCGCGCCGGCCCGCGGAGCCCATCGCGGGCCCGCATGGGCCCGGTCGCCGCCGCCGCCGCCCACGGGCGCGTGCCCGCGCCGCGGCCTCGTCGCCTTTCGCTGGAGTTCCGCCGGCCACTGCCTCCCCTACCGGACTTCGCCGGAGAGCCACCACTACACCGCACTGGCGTCCCCGCCGCACCACCTTGCTCCCTGTCGAGCCCCGTCGAGATGCGCCGCCATGAGAGCTCCACCACGCCGGAACCCACCTCCAGGAGCGCGGTCGTCGACCACCGCGGCCAGATCCGGGGTCCCCGTGCCCGGATCCGTCCGTTCTCGGCCGTCCCGGCCTCCCCGCGCCATCCAGCCCTCTCGCCGGAGTTCCCCAGCGCCGCCGCCGCCATGGATCGGGAGGAGCCCGATCCAGCCATTCCCTCCCTGGCTCCATTGACCCTTCGCGGGCCCCGCCTTCGGCCCAGCTCCAGCCGGCCTCGTTCGGCCTGCCTCCTCCTCCTTCGTGGGCCGGCCCAGCTTCCCCAGCCCCGTTGCCCCAAGCCGGCTCCTCTGCAGATGGGCCACGGCCCATGGGTGAGCCCACACCCCAGCGTCCCTCTTGTTTTTTTACCTATCGGGCCAGCCAGATTCGGCCCGATTCATGTTTTTTTTTGCGGAACGATTTTCCTATTTATCCAGAGATTGCCAGTTTTGCAGAATAGTCCCCCTAGATCATGCATTTAATAACTCGCTAACCGTGCATCGGATTAAAATGTTTTATATATGAAACTTGCTCAGAATTTTGTGTAGATTAATAATATCCAACTTTCATCTATGTTTGAAATATTAAAAATGTTATTTGCATTAATTTGCTCCAATGCCATGTTAAAATGATTTAATTCATAACTAAATAACTGTAACTCCGAATTTAATAAACTTTATATGTAATTGGGGTAGAATTTTGCCTAGTTTATCATGGTTGCCTTAATTTGCATGTTTAACAACCCTAAAATTGTGTTTAGGGCAGAACAGTACCAAATCTATAATATGCTCATGAGGAGTTTCCGGAATTGTTGTTCGTTGCTTCCGGCCTCATTTAACCTTGACTAGGTAGCTAGTTTTACTTTGCTTCACCCTCTTGCCATGTTAATCAACATTTAATATTGTTGGGTACATAAACGAGATCGAACTAAATAACTTGAATGTGGTGTTTCGTCAATATGCAACGAAGTTGCATATTGAGCTCCATCTAATTTGTAGGATTGCTTGTGCCTTGCCATGCCATGCATACTTAAACCGGACATGCATCATACTTGATTGTGCATCATGCCATGATTTTGTGGTGGTTGTTTACTATGTTGTTTGCTTCTTTCTGGTGTTGCTTCTTCGGGTTGGTTCCGATAACGTCGTGTTGTGAGGATTCGTTCGTCTACGTCCGTTTGTCTTCTTCATGGACTCGTTCTTCTTCCTTGCGGGATTTCAGGCAAGATGATCATACCCTCGAAATCACTACTATCTTTGCTATGCTAGTTTGCTCGCTCTTTTGCTATGCCAATGCTACGATGCCTACCATTTGCTTGTCAGCCTCCCAAATTGCCATGTCAAACCTCTAACCCACCATGTCCTAGCAAACCGTTGATTGGCTATGTTACCGCTTTGCTCAACCCCTCTTATAGCGTTGTTAGTTGCAGGTGAAGATTGGAGGTCGTTCCTTGTCGGGACATTTATTTACTTGTTGGGATATCACAATATATCTTATTTAATTAATGCATCTATATACTTGGTAAAGGGTGGAAGGCTCGGCCTTATGCCTGGTGTTTTGTTCCACTCTTGCCGCCCTAGTTTCCGTCATATCGGTGTTATGTTCCCGGATTTTGCGTTCCTCATGCGGTTGGGCTATAATGGGAACCCCTTGACAGTTCGCCTTAAGTAAAGCTCTTCCAGCAATGCCCAACATTGGTTTTACCATTCGCCACCTAGCCTTTTTCTTTCCCTTGGGTCGGCCGGCTCAAGGGTCATCATTATTTTACCCCCCCCCCCGGGCCAGTGCTCCTCTGAGTGTTGGTCCAACTGAGCGATGTCCGAGGCTACCAGGGGCAACTCTGGGCTGGCTTACCCGACGTCTGGCTCATCCGAGTGTGCCCTGAGAAAGAGATATGTGCAGCTCCTATCGGGATTTGTCGGCACATTCGGGCGGTGGTGCTGGTTTAGTTTTACCCTGTCGAAATGTCTTGTTGTACCGGGATACCGAGTCTGATCGGAATGTCTCAGGAGGAGGTCTATTCCTTCGTTGACCGTGAGAGCTTGTGATGGGCTAAGTTGGGACACCCCTACAGGGATTTGAACTTTCGAAAGCCGTGCCCGCGGTTATGGGCAGATGGGAATTTGTTAATATCCGGTTGTAGAAAACCTGAACTTGACCTTAATTAAAATGAATCAACCGTGTGTGTAACCGTGATGGCCTCTTTCCGGCGGGGTCCGGGAAGTGAACACGGTTGTTGGAGTTATGCTTGACATAGGTTGTTATAGGATCACTTCTTGATCATACTTTTATCGATCGCGCTTTGCCTTCTCTTCTCGCTCTCATTTGCGTATGTTAGCCACCATATATGCTAGTCGCTTGCTGCAGCTCCACCTCATACCTTTTACCTTACCCATAAGCTTAAATAGTCTTGATCGCGAGGGTGCGAGATTGTTGAGTCCCCGTGGCTCACAGATACTTCCAAAACCAGCTTGCAGGTGCCAACAAGACTGTGCAGATAACGCAACCCATCTCAGAAGGAGCTCGTTGAAGACCTTGTCCTTCGTGTTGTTCCGTTCTAGTTGATCAGTAGTGGAACCCAGTTGGGGTCGATCGGGGACCTTTGTCGCATTTGGGGTTCTTCTTTTATTTTGGTTCCGTAGTCGGACCTTGATTGTATCTGGTTGTTATAATGCTTTATTCATGTATTTGTGTGAAGTGGCGATTGTAAGCCAACTATGTATCTCTTTCCTTATTATATTACATGGGTTGTGTGAAGATTACCTCACTTGCGACATATGCCTTCAATGCGATTATGCCTCTAAGTCGTGCCTCGACACGTGGGAGATATAGTCGCATCGAGGGTGTTACAGTCTATATAAACCGGAGGACTTAGTCCGGATAGGACACTCATTATCATAGCCATACAAGCTAGACCTTTAGGGTTTAGCCATTACGATCTCGAGGTAGATCAACTCTTGTAATACTCATACTCATCAATATCAATCAAGAAGGACGTAGGGTATTACCTGCATAGAGAGGGCCCGAACCTGGGTAAACACAGTGTCCCTTGTCTCCTGTTACCATCGACCTTAGACGCACAGTTCGGGACCCCCTACCCGAGATCCGTCGGTTTTGACACCGACAACGGGGCGGGCACAAGCACCCACCGCTGCCCACATGGGGAGCAAAAACTGGTGGGGGCATGGGCCGACATGGGGGATGCGTAGACTGCGCATCCCTCGTGGTGATGCACGCGGGCCAGGAGGGACCAGTGTCGGCAGGGGAGAGGCGAGACGACATATCCGGTACTTCCCCTGTGTCCACCTTGGACCTCTCGAGGGTAATGCGGCGGGCCGACTCCTCGTCGGCATCCATGTTGGAGTCGGAGCGGTTGCCGGAGCTAGACATGGTCGCCGGAGTCGTTGAACTGGATCGAAATCGGAGAAGGAGAGACCGAGCGAGAATGGAGGGAACTGAGGTAGAGTTTCCGGATTGGTGATTTTTGTGGGAACGACATGCGGTCAAGGTGGGTCGGGCTGACATGGCGGTCGCGCCCGGGACGCGCCTGGGTCGCCCCATATCCGCCCAACATTTGTATTGGATATGAGGGACGCCGAATAGCCCATGCGTTTGAGGCTTGTTTGAGGCGTCTGTCTGAATTATATTTTTGTGACCGGTGAGTGACCTGTCTGTCCGCCCAGACGTTTGAGACAGATTTGGGGCGCCGGCTTTAGATGCTCTTAGTAAGCCGTTTTATGCAATGAGTTTTTCTTTGCTCAGACTAATTCATTTCTGGCAAGTGGCAATGTTGGCAACTTACGGTCAACCCAAAGTTGTTGAGCAGCTAGTCCACCTATAATGCTAAACATACAAAGAGTTACACGCAATTACACGCTGACTAGAATTTTTTCCATCTACTAACCAATCATAAACTTGCCCCCTTGATTTTTGGGAGGGGTGGGCCGCCTCGCCACCTATTGACCAATCAAATTAACCCTCTTCATAAAAGCTTGTGACTCGTTTGTACGTGTAGCATTACTCGCTAGTCCACCCCCATTTCCTTTGCCCGTTGAACATCCCATCCCACCAAAACAACCCAACCAAGGGCGCACTGGCCATCCCGCGACCCGAAACGAACGTCCGCTTTGTTTGGATTCTGTCCATTTGAATAGGGCAATGGGGTCATGTCCGGGCCGTTTCTGAGATGCGGTGGCCGTGCGCCAAACGCGCGAACGCATCCCGGCGACCCGGCCGCATCCTGTCCGCGTACTTTTTTTCTTTGCAAGCCCTTAAACTTTTTTTCATCATTCATTCTTGATACATGGGAATACATCACCAAATTTTGACTAGAAAAGTAAAACCAAAAAAATAAGAACCACAAGAATATATTTTAGAAGATATCCAACTTCCATAACTCCTCTTGTAAGTTGGATTAGTGTCTTCTCGATGCATTCATTGTTGATCTGCGGAGGAGCCGCCTCCATCTTGCGTGTTTATTTCTTTTTCGAGTCTAAAGAAGTAGAGGTTGCTTCCTCGCATCTAATCTCATGTCTAGCCTCTTATCTAGCAACAAGTGCACTTGTCTCATCTACAACCTCTATGCTAGCTAAAAGTGCACGAACATCCACTAAATTGCGCTCTATCAATGTAGGCACAATTTCAATGTGTCTAGAGGGGGGTGATTAGACACTTAATGCTAAAGTTGCAATTTTTAAGCTTTTTCAGTTTAAGTGGAGTTTAGGCACAATTTCAACACACACAATACATATCAAGCAAGCATGCAAAGAGTATATAAGCAGCGTAATGTAAAGCATGCAATTTGCAAGAATGTAAAGGGAAGGGTTTGGAGAGATCAAACACAATTTGAGACACGGATGTTTTTCCCGTGGTTTGGATAGGTGGTGCTATCCTACATCCACGTTGATGGAGACTTCAACCCACAAAGGGTAACGGTTGCGAGAGTCCACACAGGGCTCCATGCACAAAGGGTAATGGTTGCGCGAGTCCACACAGGGCTCCACCCACAAAGGGTCCACGAAGAAGCAACCACCCACAAAGGGTCCACGAAGAAGCAACCTTGTCTATCCCACCATGGCCATCGCCCACACAGGACTTGCCTCACTAGCGGTAGATCTTCACAAAGTAGGCGATCTCCTTGCCCTTACAAACTCCTTGGTTCAACTCCACAATCTTGTCGGAGGCTCCCAAGTGACACCTAGCCAATCTAGGAGACACCACTCTCCAAGAAGTAACAAATGGTGTGTAGGTAATGAACTCCTTGCTCTTGTGCTTCAAATGATAGTCTCCCCAACACTCAACTCTCTCTCATAGGATTTGGATTTGGTGGAAAGAAGATTTGAGTGGAAAGCAACT